>NC_088351.1:26795000-26997500 GCF_036884655.1 Musa acuminata AAA Group | reverse complement strand
ACGTGTAATTGAATAGCCCTCTAGGGTGCCGGCAAATGCCATCCCTCTTGGGTTTAAAATCAAATAAGAGTGAACTTTACTCTGATATCAATTATTAGAATTAAGAGTGGCACTAAGAGGGGGGGGGGGGGGATGAATTAGTGCAGTGGAAAACTTTTGCGAATTCAAAAAATTGTTTGTTTCGTTTAAAACCGATTCCGACAAAAATGGTTTCGATTCAATCAGTTTCGGAGAGAAATTGAACTTAAAAGATTTCATAAAAGTGCAAGAGAAGATTAAGGAGGTTTGCAGTAAAGTAATTTGCATAAATGAAAAACAAACCGGAATTTAGAGTGGTTTGGTCAAGGTGACCTACATTCACTTTCGGATTCCTCCTCCGACGAGGTCTCTGGCATCTACTAAAGGCCTTCCTTTAATAGGTGAAGACCGAACACCTCTTTATAGTACTTTCTCCTTTTCTCGAGTTTAGTAGACAACCCTTACAAGTCTCACTCCTCTTTCTTGGATGGTTACAAGGTTAAGAGATGAAGGAGAAGAATTCTAACTTTTATAATACTTTAATACTCAAACTTCAAGATTAAGCCAAAAGGTTTTGTGCCCTTTCATGCAGAAAAGGGTGAGGTTTTATAGGCCCCAATGGCTTTAAGATTAGAGCCAAAAGGTGTCACATCCTCGAAATCTGGGATACTGGTGGTACCACCACCGTTACTAGGCGGCACTACCGTCGTTACTGGGCGGTACTACCACTGCTGATATGACCCTAGGCGGTACCACCGCCAAATAGGGGCGGTACCATCGCTGGCAGCACTATTGCCGGTGGTACCACTGCCCATTTTGGGCGGTACCACTGCTCAGGAATCCAAGGGCACTGTTTTCCAGGCGGTGCCACCACCGGCCATGTTTTCAGGGCCTTGTTAAGGGCTTAGTTGGTCCATAATTAAGTTAGTGAGATTACCTCCCAATCCTAACTTAATTTACACTCTAACTATGATAATTAAGATAATTTACAATGCATCTTATTCCGGTGCGTCAATTGCTCTTCCAACGAGCTTCCGGCGTACTTCCGGTGAACATCCAATGAACTATCGGTAATGTTCCAGCAGACTCCTGATAATCTTCTGGACTTTATGATAATTTTCTTAGTGAGTTCTGATGAGCTTCTATGGCAAGCTCCTAGACTTCTCGGTTGGTTCCCGCAGAACTTCCGACGAATGTCCGGACTTCCGTCGAACTCTTAAACTCTCAATGAGATCTTGTTCTTGACTCCGGCACAATACCTGCTTTATGTTTTACTGCCATTGTAGTTAATCCTGCACACTTTTCTTAACATATAGATTAGATCAAACAACATACAATTGACTTCATTATCAAAATCCAAGATTCAACAATTTATAGACCCCAAATGACTACAAAAATGGAGTAAAAGATGGTCTCATCCCTGGTTTCCCAGGTCTTGGCAGTACCATCGCCTATGTTGGGCGGTGATACTCAATATCATTCTCGAGTCACCTATGACCGGGATAATTTAGGATATGTGTTTAAAAGTGAATCGGTCTCATTATCGTGATCTCATCACGATCCGATTCCTATTGCACAAATCCAATGACATAACAATATATATCCAAATAATGTGTGATAAAATACCACTAATAATAAGCAAAGAGATCATCGCAGCATGTCATAGGTGCCATCACTCATGTGATTGGCTTGTAGGGCATCTATAACTAACACCCTCTAATGCTCAAGCTAGTATATGGAAATATGTAGAAAGTTCCTCTACTATCCTTGGCTAGGAGACCAGTATTTATACATATTTCTTGGCCTAAGGGTACGATAGTTCTCTATGATCGCTAGTACATCCGTGGCACATTCGTGCGGGTGGTCGACCTATACATTCCCTGTGGCACTGGTTGGCCCGTTTAGGTTCCTGTGTTATAGTGACGACTCATACAATCCCTTGTGGTGTAGAGCTGACCGAAAGGGCACTGCTTGCCAAGTCAGCTTACTTCTATATTAGACAGATTATCAAGTCATGTTCCATATTGGCTATCAGCTGGTTGTTAGGAAATCTAGGGGCAACATCACATGCGTAATGAAAGAACAAAAAATAAAATTCTTATATTTCCACAAAAAAGGTTTCATCATCATGCGAAGATTGGTGCGTAAAAATCCAAGAAACAAAAAATCACATGTGAGATAGTTATGTTACTTAGGGAGATCATATATGCTTGAAATCCTGTAGATCTGTGGGAGAGGATGAAGGAGGTCAACTATCCTCCTCTCTAGTAGCGATTCATATGGCAGGGGCTACGAAGACGCTATACGAATTGCTCCCCAAATCTTCACATACCCCAAATAGGGGCTGCTCATTGAGGAGAAGAAGGGAGAGGAGACTAGAAGGTGGTAGCCAAAAAGACCTAGCCTATGGTATTGAATCTCGTATTTTGATAATGAAATCAATTGATAAATTATTGATCTAATTCATATGTTGAGATAAGTATTACAAGATTAACTACGATAATGAATAAGGCATAAAGTAGATGTTGGGCCGGAGTCAAAGATCGAACGATATAATGAAGATTCGAATGATGTGCCGAGAGCTCGTCGAGAAGTCGTCGGGAGTTCACCAAGAATTCGTCGGGAGTTTGCCAATAATTCATTAGGAGTTCGCCAAAATCTCACCGAGAGTTCATCGGGAGCTTGCTAAGAGTTCGTCGGGGGTTCACCAAGAGTTCATAAGGAGTTCGCCAAAAGCGTGTCGAAAGTTTATTGGAAGTTCATCAAGACTTCCCCGAAAGAACAATTGATATACTAGACAAAGATTGCTTAGTTAATGCCTTAATTATCATAGTTAGAACTTATATTGAGTTAGGATTAAGAGGTAATCCCACTAACTCAATTAGGGGCCAATTGGTCCCAAAATAGGGCTGAGTTGGGCCAAATGGAAGGCCCACTCGACCACTTGGAGCCTTACTAAGGGATGGCACCGCCTAGGGTGGGCGGTGGAATTGCTTGAGGCTTAGCCTCCTAGGTGGTGGTATCGCTGGCAGTTAATGCTGTCAAGCGATAGTACCATCTTGTCAAGTGTTGGTACCACCCTATCAGGAAGTGGTACCACCAGAGCCTAGTCTCAAGGCTTTGTCAAGCGGTAGTGCCACTAGACTAGGTGGTGGTACCACCCATAGTCAGAGTGTTAGATGGTGGTACCACCCAGTATTGTCGATGGTACCACCAGTACCTCGGAAATCCTAGATAAGACACCTTTTGACTCTAATTCTGAAACCTTTGGAGCCTATAAATACCCTACTCCTTTCTGCATGAAAGGCAACAACAAAAGAGCAACAAAGTGTGAAAAATCTTAAAGTGTGAGGGTATAAAAGTATTGTAAAAGTGCGAAGAGTCCTCCTCCTTTTTCTTCAACTTTATAATCATTCGAGAAGAGGTGTAAGGATCGTAAGGGTTATCTCCTAAACTCATGAAAAGAGAAAAACTTTGTAAGAAGGTGGTTGGTCTTTGCCTTTTAAAAGAAGACCATTAGTGACGCCGATGACCTCGACGAAGAAGGAATCAGAAGTGGACGTAGGTCACAATGACCGAAATGCTATAAATCTAGTGTGTTCTTTCCTTACTATGTTCTTTCATTACTTAGCTGCACTCTATACTTTACATTTACTCTAAGTCATTACTTTCGTTACTTTCTGATATGGGCTTTGTCAAAATAATTTTATCAAACAAAATTTTCCAATCAATGTAATTTTTATCGCTGCACTAATTCACCGTCCTCTCTTAGTCCCATATTGATCCTAACATATAGCCCTTTGATTCCCTCTTATTTATAGAGGTCGCCTGCCAACTTAACCCTAATGGATCCTACCCTATTGGGTACTGGATCTCCATCTAACTATCTAAACCTCTTAGATTAGTGAATCTCTATCCAATAATCTCTCATTGGCTCTTATTGGATCTCATCTACAAGATCTAATAATTTAGGGGCTAATTGGATATCCAATAAGATAGGGGCTCCAACGGATATCTCATATCCGAACCTCTACTCTTCGTAATACTTACCATATGTGTGTGACCCTCTAGGCCCAATATCAAGCTGGTTGTGAGTCATAACTATAAGAACTACTTCCGGCTCAATGAATTATTATATCTATGATTCAATCGACTCATCGATTACGGACATCCTAGGCCATTATGCTCCAGTCCTCAAATGATACAGGAAAATCCAATCCATTTGACTTATCTATCCTCATTTACTATATATCTATAGTCCCTCATTCATCTAATACCCCAGAGACAATATATCGGGCATGGTGCTATTAGGCTCACACGGTTTCTATTGAGTCTCGCTCTAATCAGATTCTTCCGGAGAACTCTTTCTCTCTTAATCTGAATGACCCTGACCAGGGATTTATTTGAGTGAGAACACATGAGATATTCCTCTAATGACATCGAGAGTGAATGATCCTCTATCGATACTCAATAGTCCTCATAAGATTAATTGCTACTCCCGATGATCGGTTGTGTTAGATCTGAAACTCCTAGACCTATAAGTCCGGTATCAAAGAGTGAAGTATTCATATAGGACATCCTTAGTGTCTCAAGTCTAAGGACTAGATAAACCACTAGGATGATGGAATCGTTGTTTGATAATTGTTAGGATCAAGAGCGGCACTAAGAGGGGGGGGGGGGGGGGGGTGAATTAGTGCAGCGAAGAAAAGCATTGATTCTGAAAAATATTTGTTTCGATTTAATCCATTACAGAAAAAAATTAAACTTGAAATCTTTCGTAAAAGTGCAAAGAGAAGGTTAAGGAAGTTTGTAATAATGTAAATTGAACAAATTGTAAAGCAAACCATACTTTAGAGTGATTTGGTCATTGTGACCTATATCCACTTCCGATTCCTCCTCCATCGAGGTCACCAGCATCCACTAATGATCTTCTTTCAATAGGCGAAGACCAACCACCTCTTAACAATGCTTTTTATTTTTCACGGGTTTAGGAGATAACCCTTACAAGTCTCACACCTCTCTTGAACGATATCAACACTTCGAAAGGGAGGAGGACTCGAACACTTTTACAACACTTTAATACTTCATAGACTCAAGATTATGCTAATACTTTCATGCCCTTTCATGTAGAAAATGGTGAGGTATTTATAGGCCCCAATGGCTTTAAAATTGGAGCAAAAAAGTGTCACATCCCCGGATTTCGGGGTACTAGCGGTACCACCGCCATTACTAGGCTGTACTATCACCTGCAGTCTGACACTAGGTGGTACCACCACCTAGTTTGAGTAGTACAACTGCCTGATGGAGCTCGGAGACCAAGCTCTGGCGGTACCACCACCTGACAAGGGCGGTACCACCGCTGGTAGCATTAACTACCAACGGTACCACCGCCCAGACCACATGGGAGACTGGGTCCCCCAAGCGGTGGCACCACTGATCATGATTTCAGGTGCTGAATGGGATGTTCAATCCAGCCCAATTCAGCCCTATTAAGGGCCCAGTTGACCCCTAACTAAGTTAGTGGGATTACCTCCTAATCCTAACTTTATTTTTGATCTAACTATAATAACTAAGACATAATTAAAGCACTCTTATTCCGGTACGTCAATTGCTCTTCCGGCGAGCTTCCGACGATCTTCCAACGAACTTCGGATGAACTCCCGGCAATGTTTCGGCGGACTCCCGACAAGCTCCTAGACTTTACAACAATCTTCTTGGCGAGTTCTGACAAGCTTCTTTGGTAAGCTCCTAGACTTCTCGGTTGGTTCTAGCAGAACTTCCGACGAGCATCCGGACTTTTGATGAACTCTTGAACTCCCAACGAGATCTCGATCTTGACTCTAGTACAACACCTGCTTTATGTATTACTATTATCGTAGCTAATCCTGCACACTTTTCTCAACATATAGATTAAATCAAATAATTTACCATTGATTTCATCATCAAAATATGAGATTCAATAATCTCTCCCTTTTTTATGATAACAATCAATTGGTGACGGAGTTAACCTTAACTCCCCCTATCTATATGTCATACTTAAGAAAAGACATTCTTGAATTCAAGAATCAAACTGATAAGTTAAATTCATTTAAACTTATCAACTTGCACATCATGATTCTTATCATGATTTACCAATCTCAAAATATGATGCCACGTATTTATCAATAAAAATGATGTCAAGGCATGACATCCATTTTTAAGTTCAATATGGAAAAATGACAAACAATCATCATTTTTCCATGTGATAAAAATTTCAAATATGAAATTTTCAAGATGATGATTCATCAAATCGAGGCATGATTCCAATATGAAATAAAGCACGGTAATCATAATGATAGACATTTATCATTTTGATACGAAATCAAGCATGATACTAGGAATTAAAACATTTGTAAGTAATCATGTCATATTTCGATATGTTTCAAGCATTTGTATTTGACGATACCAATCATATTTCAAGCATACATACAAGTATTTATGATAAGCATTTACGATATGATACATTGCATACATTTACAATGCCAATTTTGTCATTAATTTTATCACATTTTGGTATTATTTCTCCCCCTTTGTCATCAACAAAAAGGAGAATAATTCAACAATATAAGTGTGGTAAAAATTCATTCAAGTTTCACACTAATTTATCCGATCGATATTGCATCATTGCATGGTAATATTCAAAAGTTCTCAACATTAAAAGTTATCAACATTAAAGAGATAGATTCCATCAACTTATCTCCCTTTGTCATAAAAAAATTGCATGAAGAAAAGGAAGGAAGGTAAGGAGGGAATCCATTGAGAACTAAAATTTTGAAATAATTTGAATCAAAATATCATGTGAAATCAAATCGCCATTCTTGCAAGTAATCATCACACACGAAAATTCATCTTTCAAGGATCAAGATATCAATTAGAATTCATAAAATTCATCTTTCATGACAAGAATAAGGAAGAATTAATGGGAGAGGAGTATCACATGAAAGAGAAATTTACGAAAAACTTCAGGAGCATCATATCAAATCCATTTCTCATTAAAATTTTATAAGAGTAAAATTTGTGAGAAATGCATTTGTCAATGAATTTCATGTATCAAACATCATTAAGTTTTTTATGAAATAAATTTGATACTTAGTAGATTCATATTTCAGATTTTATGAAAGCCTTATTTATGAAATAATTTCATAAAAGCTTTATAGAATTGAGAAAGTCCGGAAAAGATATACATCAAATTCATGCATTTGGACAACTTAACATTCCTAACTCACTTCTAATAAAATCAAATTATTCTTTACTTAAAGGTTTTGTAAATATGTCAGCTAATTGATATTTTGTATCAATCAACTCTAGGATTACATCATGATTCTTGACATGATCTCGTATAAAGTGATGTCTAATGTCAATATGTTTAGTTCTAGAGTGTTAAATAGGATTTTTCGTTAAACATATTACACCTGTATTGTTACATTTTATGGGAATGTTCTTAAGGTGAATCTTATAATCTTCTAATGTATTTTTTATCCATACAACATGTGTACAACATGCACTAGCAACTATGTATTCGGCTTCGGTTGTAGATAGTGCAACCGAGTTTTGCTTCTTGGAAGACCAAGAGACAAGTGCATGACCTAAGAATTGACATGTTCCGGATGTACTTTTTTTATCTATTCTACATCCAGTAAAATCCGTATTAGCATAAGCAATTAGTTTAAATTTCTCAGATTTTAGATACCATAATACTAGATTAGTGGTTCCTTTAAGATATCTAAGAATTCTTTTAACTGCTTTAAGATGAGATATCTTAGGATTAAATTAAAACCTAGCACAAAGTCATACATTAAACATGATATCCGGCCTAGTTGCGGTGAGGTATAGTAAACTACCTATCATACTCCTATAAGCTTTTTAATCAAAGCTTTCTCCACTTTCGTCAATGTCTAACTTAGTGGAGGTACTTATAGGAGTGTTAATAGCTTTTTAACTATCTATATTAGACCTTTTTAGCAAGTCTAATGCATATTTTGTTTGACTAAAAAAGTCAATCACTTATATATATATATATATATATATATATATATATATATATATATATATATATATGCAATAAGCAATATAAAGTAAGAAAATATAATAATAATAATAATAATAAGCAAAAAAAGTGCATATCATGTCACATGTGCCACCACTCACTTGATTGGCTTGCATGACACCTAAAGTCAATCACATATGTATCTGATCCCTAGACCCCTATATATGTATATATACATACATATATATATATATATATATATATATATATATAAATATATAAATATATATAAATATATACAAATATAATATATATATATATATATATATAAATATATATATATATATATATATATATATATATATATATACAAATATATATATATATATATATATATATATATATATATATATATATAAATATATAAATATACAAATATATATATATAAATATATAAATATATATAAATATATACAAATATAATATATATATATATATATAAATATATATATATATATATATATATATATATATATATATATATACAAATATATATATATATATATATATACATATATATATATATATACAAATATATATATATATATATATACATATATATATATATATATATATATATATATATATATATATATATACAAATATATATATATATATATATATACAAATATATATATATATATATACAAATATATATATATATATACAAATATATATATATATATATATATATATATATACAAATATATATATATATATATATATACAAATATATATATATATATATATATATATATATATATACAAATATATATATATATATATATATATATATATATACTTTAAATTTTTACTAAAATTTTTCGGTAAACTGACCTCTATACATTGTTTTGGACATAACTTTTAGCACCAAACTTGATTTAGTCGAAACTTAATTCATTTGAAATTAAACTCTTAGACCTTTCTTTTGACACTAAGATTAAAAGATTTGGACACCAATTACCTACCCAAACTTCTATTTCAATTAACCCTACATATTCTGCAAAATAGGAACCATAACTTCTGAACTTTGGATAGTAAACTACTTATAAGTCTCAGTTATAAACTCTGATTTATGCACAACTTATTTTGTTAGAAGCTAGACTTATTGTTCTTTCTTTTGATACTTGGTTTGAAAGATTTAGAGTCTAAATGCTTGCTCAGTTATCTATTGAAGCTAACCCTACGAATTCTGCAAAACAAAGATTTTATTTTCTGACCTTTGGTTACCAAATTATTTGTAACTCTCTGTTAGATGACCAGGAAACAAGGGCATGTCCTAAAAATTGATATGTTCCTGATATGCTTTTTCTATCTAGTCTACACTTAGCAAAATCTGCATCAGCATAAGCAATTAGCTCAAAATTCTCGGATTTTGGATACCATAATCCTAGATTTATGGTACCTTTAAGATATCTAAGTATTCTTTTAACTGCTTTGAGATGAGATATCTTAGGATTCGATTGAAACCTAGCACAAAGTCCTACATTGAACATGATATCTGGTCTAGTTGTAGTGAGGTAAAGTAAACTTCCTATCTACCCCTATAAGTTTTTGATCAAAACTTCTTTCACTTTCATCAATTTCGAACTTAGTGGAGGTGCTCATAAGAGTGTTGATAGCTTTTGAGCTATCCATATTAAATCTTTTTAGCAAATCTAAAGCGCATTTAGTTTGACTAATAAAGATGACATTACTTAGTTGCTTAATTTGTAAGCATAAAAAGAAGGTTAATTCTCCCATCAAACTCATTTCAAATTCAAGGCTCATAGTTTTAGCAAAAGATTCACAAAGAGATTCGTTCGTAGAACCGAAGATAATATCATCAGCATAAATATGAACAATGAGAAAATTATTTTCAAAATTTTTTATAAACAATATAGTATCAACCTTGTCTTTAGAGAAATTATTTTCAATAAGAAAAGAGCTAAGTCTCTCATACTAAGCCCTTGGGGCTTATTTTAAACCATAGAGAGCTTTAGTTAATTTAAACACATGATTAGGGAGACTATTATTTTCAAATTCGGGAGGTTGTTCAACATAAACTTCTTCGGAAATAAAGCCATTAAGAAAATCGCTTTTAACATCCATTTGAAACAATTTAAAATTATTACTACTAGCATAGGCAAGAAGCATCCTTATGGTTTCTAATCAAGCCACAGGAGCAAAGGTTTCTTCGTGATCGATATCTTCTTCTTGGTTGAAACATTTGGCCACTAATCTAGTCTTGTTTCTAACCACGATACCAGATTCATCTTGCTTGTTTCTAAAGACCCATTTAGTACCAATAACTAAATAATCATTTGGCCTAAGAACAAGCTTCCATACCTCATTTCTCTCAAATTGATTTAACTCATCTTGCATTGTGATAATCCATGAATCATCTTTCATAGCTTTGTCAATACATTTAGGTTCAATTTAAGAGAGAAAAGCAAAGTTTACACAAAAACTTTTAAGAGAAGAACATGTTTGAATCCCCTTAGATGTGTCTCATATGATTAGCTCCTTAGGATGAGCATCTATATACTTTCAATCCTTGGGTAAGGATGTTTCAGAAGTGGATGCATCCAAGTTGCTAGTTGGAGAAGGGGTTTCATTTAAATTCAAGGAATCAAAATTAACATCATCATCAAAATCATTTTTCTTGATTTCGGAAATCTCATTGAAAACAACATGAATAGATTCTTCTATAATTAAAGTTCTTTTATTGAAGATACAAAATGCTTTAGAAATTGAGGAATAACCAAGAAAAATTCCTTCATCGGATTTAGCATCAAATTTTCCTAAGGCATCTTTTTCATTCAATATAAAACATTTATACCCAAAAACTTTAAAATATGAAACATTGGGTTTTTTTGTTGTTCCACAACTCATAAGGGGTTTTGATGAGTAAGGGTCTTACTAGAATTCTATTCATAACATAACATGCCATGTTTACGGCTTCAGCCCAAGAATATTTGGGTAGACTATGTTCATTCAACATGGTTCTTGTCATTTCTTGTAAATTTCTATTCTTTCTTTCAACTACTCTATTTTTTTGAGGATTTCTTGGAGTAGAGAAGTTGTGGTTGTATCCATTAGATTCATAAAATTCCTAGAAATCATAGTTTTGAAATTCACCACCGTGATCACTTCGAATTAATGAAATCATAGAATCCTTTTCATTTTGAACAAGTTTACAAAACTTGATGAAATATCTAAATCATTCACTTTTGTGTTTCAAGAAATAAGTCCATGTGTATCTACTATAATCATCTACAATAACAAAAGCGTATTTGCTACCTCCTAGGCTTGATGTAGAGATTGGTCTGAATAAGTCCATATGGATCAATTGCAATGGTCTAGAGGTGCTTATTTGATTCTTATATTTGAAGCTACCCTTTATTTATTTTCCTAATTGACAAGCATCACACATATTATCTTTGATGAACTTGATATAAGGAATTTCTCTTACAAGTTCTTTGGATAAAATTTGGGTGATTAGTTTCATACTAGCATGACCTAATCTCCTATGCCAAAGCCAAGCATCGTCATTCAAAACCGAGAAACATATTTCATTACAAAGATCATTGATGTTAATGGTGTATATGTTATTTTATTTTAATGCAATCATAGATGTGTTTTTGTGTGATTTTTCAATGATGCAAGCATTAGATTCGAATTTGACAATATATCCTTTATCACACAATTGACTAATGCTCAAGAGGTTATATTTTAAACCATCAACTAACAAAACATCTTCAATAAAGAAGTTAGATTTGTTACCTATAGTTCCTTTGCCAATGATTTTACCCTTATTGTTGTCTCCGAAGGTAACATAGCCTTCGTCTATGCTAGTGAGCTTAGAGAATTGAGATGGATCTCCGGTCATATGCCTTGAGAATCCACTATTAAGGTACCATCTCTTGCTCCTAACTTGTGGTGATATATGTTTCTACAAAAAAGGATGAATTTTAGGTACCCATTTAATCTTGGGTGCCTCAAAAACTGATCTAAATTGTTTGTTATGTTGCATGAAATTTATTATGGTTCCTTTAGGAACCCAAATCAATTTGTTATGACTAATCTTCTTGAATGGACAATAATAAGTTCTATGTCCATGTTTGCAACAAAAGTTGCACTTGTTTTGGTGTGAAACATGCAAGATAGGGCCTTTAATGAAAATGGTTGGATTTTGGTGAGAGCTTCTCACAAATCCAATTCCATTTCTTTTAGGAACGTGATCCTTATCGATAAGGATCATATTCAAGGACTTGCTACCAACCTCGAATTTCTTCAAGGTGTCCTTGAGCAGCAAGTTTTCCTTTTGGAGTACTTCTAAGTCATGGCATTTCGTACATGGAACTAAACTATCATTATGTTCAATTTTTAATTTATCAAAATTACTAACAAGAATATCATGCTTATTTTTTAATAATTTATATCTTATACTAATTATTTTACATTCATCAAATAAAACATGGAAAGCATTTAACAATTCATCAAATGATAAATCTGCATCAATTAAATTTGATACCTCCTCTCCAATGGCCATGAGTGCATAATAAGCAACTTGCTCGGTGTTGGATTCCTCTTCTTTGGATGCACTTGAATTATCTCATGTTGCTTTGAGCGCCTTCTTTTTTAGTGTTCTCTGCATGGCTTGAGGACAATCACTTTTATAGTGTCCCGGCTTCTTGCATTCATTACAAATAACTTAGTCCTTTTTGGGTTCAAATTTATTTTTAGTATCATTTTTAAATTTATTTCTTTTAATAAATTTTTTAAATTTTCTTGTTAGAAGTCTCGAGTCATCGTCAAAGTCCTCATCACTTAAGTTTTCTCTCAAGCGGTCTTCTTGAGTTCTAAGTATCATATCCTTCATGTTCTTTGGAAGGGTGTCCTCATACTCTTCATGAGCTTTGCAAGTCATTTCGTAGGTCATTACTGACCCGATTAATTCTTCAAGAGGGAAGTTGTTTAAATCTTTAGCCTCTTGAATAACAGTGACTTTAGGGTCCCAACTCTTTGGAAGAGATCTTAGAATTTTATTAACAAGCTCGAAATCCGAAAAACTTTTACCGAGTCCTTTTAGACCATTGACGACATCCGTGAAACAGGTGTATATGTCACATATGGTCTTGCTCAGTTTCATTTGAAAAAGTTCATAAGAATGTACTAAAAGATTGATTTTTGACTCTTTCACTCTACTGGTGCCTTTGTGAGTCACTTTGAGTGTATGCCAAATATCAAATGCAGTTTCACAAATCGAAACACAATTGAACTCGTTTTTATCAAGTGCACAAAATAAGACATTCATATCATTTTCATTTAGAGCGAAAGTCTTCTCTCCAATTCATTCCAATTGATCATTGGAAGAAAAGACTTTGAAAATCCATTTTCAACAATATTCCAAAGTTTAAAATCCATGAAAATAAGGAAGATCCTCATTCAGATCTTCCAATAGGTGTAGTACATCCCATTGAACATGGGCGGACATATAATAGAGTGACCCTCTTAGTTTCCGGCATATGTCATCTTTCTTGGGTTTTAATCCAACTAAGACTGAACCCGCTCTGATACCAATTGTTAGGATCAAGAGCACTAAGAGGGGGGGGGGGGGGGGGGGGTGAATTAGTGTAGCGAAAAACTTTTGTAGATTCAAAAAGACTTCATACAAGAACCGTTTCGGAAAGATCTTTAACTTGAGAGCAAATAGAAGTATAGTTGATGTAAAACAACGGAGGCAGTTTGTAATTAAGATAAAGAGCAGAATGCAATTAAGATAAAGAATGGAGGTAGTTTACAATTAAGAGGGGGGGGGGGGGGGGGGGTGTGTGGGGGGGGTGAATTCGTGTAGCAGAAAACTTTCGTCGGTTCAAAAAGACTTCGTATGAAAACCATTTTGAAAATATCTTTAACTTGAGAACAAACGGAAGTATAGTTGATATAAAGCAACGGAGGCAGTTTGTAGTTAAGATAAAGAGCAGAATATAAATGCAAACCAAGATTTAGAGTGGTTCGGTCAATCTTGACCTACATCCACTTTTGGCTTCCTCCTCCAACGAGGTCACCGATGTCCACTAGAGACATTCCTTCAATAGGCAAAGGCCAACCACCTTTTTATAGCTTTTCTCCTTTTGACGGGCTTAGAAGACAACCCTTATAAGTTTTCACTCCTCTCTTGAATGATCAAGACTTAGAAAAAAGAGGGAAAGGAACTCTATCCTTTTACAATACTTTTAAGCTCTCAAATACTCAGAATAAAAGTAAGCTTTCGATTCCATTTCATGTAGGAAAGGGTGGGGTTTATATATGCCCCAATCAGTTTGAATTCGGAGCTCAAAAGTGTCCATTCCAGGATTTTCGGGGTCCTGACAGTACCACCGTCATAATTGGACAGTACTACCACCTATCATCTATCATTAAGCGATACTACCGCTCAGTCTAGGGGTTACTACTGCCTGACATCGCTCGGAGACTGAGCTCATACGGTACCACCGCTTGACAGGGGTGGTACCACCGCTGGCAGTAATAACTATTGGCGGTATCACCGCCTGATAGGGGCGGTACTACTACCTAGAACTCTTGGGAGACCGAGTCTCCTAGGCGGTGCCACCGCCGGTCAAGAATTCTGGGTCCGAATGGGCTGATCCACCAAGGGCCCAATTGGCCCCAGATTAAGTTAATGGGATCACCTTCTAATCCTAACTTAATCTATATGCTAACTATGACAATTAAGACATCAATACTGCAGATCATGTTCTGGTGCGTCAATCACTTCTTCCGACGAACTTCCGGCGAACATCCGACGAACCCTTGACGATGCTCCGGCGGACTCCCGACAAACTCCTGGACTTGTGACGATCCTCTTGACGAGTTTCGACGAGCTTCTTTGGCAAGCTCCTGAACTTCTCGGATTATTCCCACGGAACCTCTGACGACCGTCCGGACTTCCGATAAACTCTCGAACCCCCAACGTGATCTTGGTCTTGACTCCAGCTTAACACCTGCTGCATGTTTTACTACCATCGTAGTTAATCCTATACACTTATCTCAACATACGAATTAGATAACCAAATGACAATTGACTTCATCATCAAAATTCAAGATTCAACACTAGCATGGATTTGAGAAGAGAAGGGAAGAAGAATTGAAGAAGAAGAAGAAGAAGAAGAAGAAGAAGAAGAAGAAGAAGAAGAAGAAGAAGCTTTATTTTGCTTGAGATTTTGCATCAATTTCCCCACATTTGGGAATCAAACTTTTCTAAGGCAAGCATTCTAACCCGATCCCACAGTAATCCTAATCTCTATTTTCACTTTAATTCTACATATTTCGAAGGATTTCTACTTAGCACCATACATTTCTTTCATTTTGATACAAAGCCATGAATCTATAATTTTTCGATAATCTGACCTCTATGCATTATTTCGGACCTAATTTTGAGCACCAAATTCTAATTTAGGCAAAACCTAATCCATTTAAAAGTAGCACAAAGATCGTTATTTTGATACCTAGATTTAATGATTTAGAGTTTAAATGCCTACTCAAACTTCTGTTTCAATTAACCCTACAAATTTTGTAAAATAGGGACTATAATTTCTAACCTTTGGTTGCTAAACTAATTTTAACTTTCTGCTAGGAACTCATATTCATGCAAAGTATGATTTATTTGAAACTAGACTCAAAAATATTTTTAAAATTTTTGGAATACAAATAGGAACTGAAACATCTATTTTTATCGATGTTGTGGATTCAATAAACAGAGCTGATGTTTTTGGACCTTTCGCTATGAAATTATCTGTAACTCCCTATTGTAAACTCCAACTCATACAAAACTTAATTTATCTAAAACTGGATTGACACATATTTCAAATGACACCTATTTTGTATAAATTGGAGTAAAATTGGTTATCTAAATAATTCATACATTATGCCTCTCAAATTTTGCCAAAATTGAGCTTTGGTCTATTTCACCTATTCTCGTTTCTTTTCTTTGAAAATTGATTTTAGCAAAAACCCTTACTTCAATTGAGCTTTACATTAATGCTTTAAATTCCTATATACTCTTGTCCTTTAATTATTTACATACTTGATTTTATTATGTAAAGCTCATGTTTGTATCATAATGTTTCGTATAGGCACATTCATTCCGTTGTTCCGCATATGTTTCTGATATATCCAATTTTTATTCTTCACACTATCCTTTTGTACTCTGGTATTTATGGGATAAATGTGAACCTTTACCAGAAATGATAAAGGGAGTTATGCTTAGAGCCCGCGATGTTTTGTCGGCCCCCTATGACTTCACTCAGACATGGGTGGATGGAGCTCCCGCACTTGGGAGGCTTATATTTGGTGGTCATTCAAAAATGAATGAACCATATTATGTTATGATCTCACTTCACCTTTTATATGTTTGACATGATATCCAAAGCTTTGGTTATGTGTTTCTATGTACGCTTTGGATAAGAATGAAATGAATGCAACATCATATGTGTCATTTGAGCTTCTATTTCATATTTGTTCTTTGATATGCTTCGAAATGTTTATACATCTTTGATATACTTTGAAATATTCCATATGTCATGGATATGCTCCTTGTGCCAATGATATGCTCCAATTAGCCCTTACTCTATTGTTATGAACAAAACATGCTTCGAACGATACGACATTATAATTCTATATTCGACGAGTGGCTATCTTTGAACTCTTGTATCTTTGCCTTATATTTTGAAACCTTATTTGTTCGAAATTATCCTCTTTGTCATGGATATGTTAGTCGTATGCTGAGCTTTATATGCTCACTCTGTTGCTATATAATTTTTTTCATTATAGCTAGTTGCTCGCTAAAATGTTTAAATTGGGCTAAGGCAGTGGAAAACTAAAAGATTTTTTGGGACAAATCTTTTGTAGTTGAAAGGTGGTTGATCTATAAGTATATTTTGTATGTAATGAAATATTAACGACAAATTTAGATTGATGTATCTTATAAATGTTTAAAAAGTACCTCTCATATCAGGATTTTGAGAATGTTAAGTTTAAATTGTGTAGTGATATAAACATGTGGTACATATTGTACATGTTGGTTTTATGATTGTATAGATTCCCAGGCTTATGAATTTTATAATGTGGTTATGGTATGGTTGAGTTGGCTTTGGATTTTATGAATCATTAAGTGATATGATGTATGATTATAAACTACACAGGTTTTTATGAATTGTGGATTATAGAGGTAAATTTTTGACTTGAATGTTTTCTTAGGGGACTCAAATGTGTGTTTGGATCCTAGATTATTTATTAAATTATAATATTATTAATTTTGAGTTAGGTTCACACCTCTTGAATGAAAATTAAATTCAGGGGGTGTGACAAGTATTCTTACGATAATTATGCTATATGTGTTTATTTGGAATCCTTATATACTCTTGTCCTTAAATTGTTTGCAATACTTGAAACCAAATATGTAAAATTTATGTTGCATCACATTGTTTCGTATGGGCACATATATGTTTCGTTGTTCTACATGTGCTTCCGATATATGCCAAAATCCTTGTATGCTCTTGCCTTTATTTCCTTTGAAATTTGAATATAATTATGAAATATTATGTTTGCATTGTATTAACTCATAAAGGCACATGTACTTTTGTTGTTCCACATATGCTTCTGATATATGCTAATTTTATTATTCACACTATTCTTTCGTACTCTGGTGTTTATGGGATACTGTAAATCTTTACCAGAAATAATAAAGGGAATTATGCTTAGAGCCTACGAAGCTCTGCCGGCCTCCTATGACTTCACTCAAACGTGGGTGGATGGAGCTCCCAAATGTGGGAGACTTATGTTTGGTGGTCATTTAGAAATGGATGTACCATATTATGTTATGATCCCACTTCACCATCTATATGTTTGATATGATATCCAGAGCTTTGGTTATGTATTTCTATATGTGCTTTGGATAAGAATGAAATGAATAAAATGTCAAATACGACGTTTGAACTTTTGTTTCATATTTGTTCTTTGATATGTTTCGAAATATTTCATATGTCATTGATATGCTCCGAAACATTTCATATGTTATTGATATGTTTCAAAATGCTTCTTATGCCTCTGAAGTGTTCATACGCCATTGATACACTTTGAAATATTTCATATACCATTGATTGTTATGATCAAGAGCACTAAGAGGGGGGGGGGGGGTGAATGAGTGCAACGGAAAACTTTCGACGTTTAAAACTATGTACGTACGATGAAATCGTTACCGACGTAAAACTGTTTTCGGAAACTTAACTTGAAAGCGAGTTCGTAAATGAGTGCAGCAAAAGTAATGAGGAAGTAAAGCACATTTAGAGGTTTGCAGTAAGGTAAGCAGCAAGAATAAATGCAAACCAAAAAAGATGAGAGTTTATAGTGGTTCGGTCAATCATGACCTACATCCACTCCTCTGATTCCTCTTCCGTCAAGGCCACCGGCATCCACTAGCGATCTTCCTTTACTAGGCGAAGATCAACCTCCTTCTTACACCCCTCTTCTCCTTTACCGGGTTTAGGAGACAACCCTTACAAGCACTCACTCTCCTATCTTAAATAGAATTCTAACACTTAAGATAGATGAGGGAAATTCTAGAGATTACAACAGCGTTTTCTCTCTTTTAATCTCTCTGTGGTTCTGTGTTTTACCTAGGGATGGGAGGGGTATTCATAGGCTCCAAACTGGTTTGAATTAGGAGCTCAAAAATGTCATCTCCCGGATTTCCGGGGTCCTGGCTGTCACGGACAAACTTCTAAATAGGATGTTTGATGTAATGCTTATGTATGTCCGTGTCTTTTGGTATGTTCATGCCTTGTACAACTTGTATAGGGACGGCCGAAGGCTTAATAGTCCTATTTTAGTTGGGTTGGTGGCCTCTTTAGGCTTGTAAATAAAGGTTGTGTCATGTGGACACATGCGAGAGATTTTCGATCTATAATGGACCATTTTACCCTTTGTTGTGCAACTGTTCAGAGGTTGTAAAGTCTGTTCATAATTTGCATTGTCTATGAAGTGTTTTTCAGAGATGTTTGCTTGTGGATCCCGATTGATGTGTTCTCTCTAACCCGTTCTCTCTTTTGTTGGTCCTAAGGGACAATTGGAGGCTTCGGGGAGGCTGACCTTTGCGAACGGACACGCAAGGGTGCCACATGACTTAGGCAAAACTAGCTAAGTTCGTGACAGATGGTATCAGAGCGGGACAAGCACTCATAGAAACACTTAGCATGTAAACGTGGGGGACCTAGCGGGGCTGCGTTGAGGGTAGTCAGCATACGCGCGACCATTTGGGGGAAAACGGGCATGGAGATGTAGGGAAAAGGAGTCGCTCGGAGGAGCAGGCATCTGAGATTGGCATTCAGAGGAATGGCCAACCCTTCACGCAAGAGGCACCACGAGAACAGGCAAGCCTGGAAGAATGCGGAGCACACAAAGGTTGGGATGGTTGAGTTTGAGCTACGGCTCAACGTTGACAACCATACTTGATGGTGCTCAAGGCAAGCGAGGCGCTTGGTAAAGAATGAGACCATGCAAGGTGGAATGAGTTGCTCAGCGATCGAAAGAGTTATGTAAAGCTCACAGAGGTGAGGGGAATTGCTAACTCAAAGAATTCGGTACTCATGCATGGGCTTGTATGCGGACAATGGAATGTTCGCGGCCATCCCAAGGCAATCGAAACTCGGCGCCATGGAGCATTGAAACTTTCTCTTCAGCATGTGAAGGATACGTACGTAGAAGGCTGAAGTGTGCAATGAGTTCAGCATGTTGCTAGGCCTTGAGTGGTGCAGCGGGGGCTGTATTGACGTGGAGTCGTAATCTAGCAAGTGCGTTTGCAGGAGGCAGAACAATGCACAGTTTGTTCAGCAGATCGGAGTAGTCCAAGGGGATGATGGTCTCCGAAACGAAGAGAGATGTTGCTCCAATGGGACAGTTATCCAGGAGGGATAAGTCCCGGCTCTCTAGAGGGAGAATCATGTGGGACAGACCTCACATGTTGAGGAGTACCTCAACAAACAATGACTCCACGAAGCTCAATGGACTGAGCAAGCAGCGAGGAGTCGTTGCATGATCTCGCTTGAGAGAATGCATTAGTGGATGCATTGCGAGATCAAGTGGGGGAGCGACCCAAAGCAACCCAAATGAAGGCACACTTGGAGTCGATATGGAGATCAGACTCAAGGGAGGGCTAACCCGTGGGATGGTGGGCGCGAGGGCCACCATCGACTCAATGCAAAAACGAGGAGCGGAGTAACTTGGGTGTAACTTGGCGAAGTACCCAAGCCGCATGAAGGAAGCCAGCATAGAAGTTGGAACATGGAGCAGAGGCACAGTGCTTTCCTTAGACAGAGGTCAAGGACATGAATTCTTGCAGAGGCAAGAGTAGGATCATGTTGTTCCATGGGTCCTTCATTATGACAGAGAGGACTCATCTTGCATGGTGCTGAAGACGAAGGGAGCTTCTGGGCACATGCACCTTATCTCGGAGGAGCATTTGATGGAGGAACTAAGGTGACTCAATTTACAGAGGCGAAATTGGGTTCAGAAGTCCTTAGCACGGGGCAAGAGGACTTAGAGGTGGGTACTCTTGAAGAATATGCTACAGTGTTGCCATTCAAGTTGCTATGAAGGAAGCGGTGCGCAGCGAAGATTGTACTAGTAGGGGTAGAGGCCCAGGATCCAAACAATGGTGCACTAATTGCAGCAAAGTCGGGGGACTTCGGGAGCTACTAGGCAACGGACTATCCTAGAGCGGTGCTTCATCTAGGTGTGACCCAAGAGTGGGTGGATGAAGGTCGATTGCCAAAGGAGTGAACAAAATCGAAGGTAGAAGTGACCCTGTGATGTATTGGTAGAGGCCACACATGGAGGGACCACAATTCGAGTTTATTCCACAAGGATCAGAATGCAATGGAGATGTCACCAGGAGGCGACATGGTGCAGCGGATCATGGTGGAATAGTTTGTGGCAATGCGATACACACGACATAGTCCTGTGAGGGACTAGATCATACGGAGGTATGATCGGGAGCTACTGGAAGCTCCACTTCGGTGAACAACACGATAGTAAGAAGGGCTATGGATTCAAGGAGTGAAGGCCATGGTACCGTAGAGGCGGGTCTTCCGTGCGTGCATCGAATTTTGCATCGGATGAAATCCTTGGTCATCGGCATATGGGGTTAGGTTCCACCAAGGGAAAAGTTCGAATGCAAGTACTAGTGAGTTCCATGGGGGGGACTTGATCATACAGAGGTATGATCGAAGCAGCTGGAGAGTTGGACTGCTCTAGAGCTCATATTCGCTTAAGGGAGCCCGACAAGTCAGAGGACAAGGCCGAGTAAGCGAATGTTGCTACTAAGGAAGCTAAGGAGAACAGAATCGGTGCAAACCCTACAACGTGATGGCAGAGGCCATGCATGGGAGTTGCAGTTTGTCTTTCTATCGACCAAACAGACTGCTTGGAGAACATAGAGGTATTGAAGCAGGGGGTCGAAAGGGGCGAGGAAGCGACGACGAGTCCAGAGGGACTTAGCTACCCAAAATCAAGCATCAGTTAGAATGGAGGTGGACTTGGAGGAGTGCCACAGAGGCATATCTACTGATTGTGAAGAAAAGGGATGTAGATGCGAGGCGATGGATAGTAGTGCCATAAGCATGGCAGCGCCATGGTACCGTAGAGGCGGGACTTCCATGAAAGTCATTGATCCCTTGCTCTCATAGAGGGAGAGCGCTTGGTCATGAAAGGGGCCGAGGAGATGGAGCATGTAGAGGCAATCTCCAAGTACCGAGACAAGGCTGAAGGGTAGAGGCCGAGGAACTTCGTAAGACCGGTGTCAATGAGCTTCTCATCAAGATAGCCGAAAGTGAAGGACTTCGGGTCATGCAAGAGTGCATAACCAAGGAACGAAGCAGGCAGTACATGGTGTTGTACCTTTGCTTCTCAGTGGAGTAGGCGGCAGGATTGATGAAGAAGACGGTACAATCCCAGAGGAAACCAAACCTATGAGAGAATTACTCCAAGTTGGGGTGAAAACTTCCTGCATTCCAGAAGTTCGATGGCATTGAGAAGGTGAATCACAATAACTAACTCAACGCAAGGAGTGCAAACACTTCAAGTGCTTCAGAAGTGTGAGCAAAGAGCAGGCGAAGGCTAGTAACCAGCTCGATACATGGAGTACAACCTGGAGGAGGCGGGCGAAGTCAAGTAACCTTTGCCTTCTCAACCCTTAAGAGAATGAGCGAAACCGAGTACTTCAATTCTCTTATCTATTCAGCAGAGGAGCTCTACATAAGTTCAAAGACCCTTTGAAGATAATGGAAGACAATAGTTGTCAAATCCTCACCAACGGTGATCAGTGCTACTGAGAGTAGATTGTCCGCTTCATTTCCCAACGAAATGCCAATCGAAAGCGGAAGTGATACGAACCTACTTGGATGTGACAACTAAGTGAAATAAGAGTCAATGAGCAAATTTTGTGGAGGAAGGACCCAAAACTTCATAAGTTTGCGAGACGATGCTCGTTAAAGCTCCAACAAGCATCCACCCAATTCAAGCAACATGAGGCATTTGAGAGATTGGCTCAGTAAGGATGGTCTTTTCCTTCAGCTGGGGGATCCGCAGGAATCAACAAGGATCAACATAACTCAGCCAACCCCACACTAGAGTCAGAGTCATTGGTGAGTTGAAGCAGCATGGCGGATCAAAGGTTCAACTACTCAAAAACAACAACGGAGAGCAGTTGGGAGCCAAGAGGCGCATTGTAGCTGGAGCAGAAGATTGAAGACTCAGCAAAGGCGAGGAGTTGTAGTGTCGACAAAGGCTTCAACGAGGACGTCGAAGGAATAAGTGGGGGAGAATGTCACGGACAAACTTCTAAACAGGATGTTTGATGTAATGCTTATGTATGTCCGTGTCTTTTGGTATGTTAATGCCTTGTACAGCATGTAGAGGGATGGCCGAAGGCTTAATAGTCCCATTTTAGTTGGGTTGGTGACCTCTTTAGGTTTGTAAATAAAGATTGTGTCATGTGGACACGTGCGAGAGATTTTCGATATATAATGGACCATTTTACCCTTTGTTGTGCAACTGTTCAGAGCTTGTAAAGTCTATTTGTAATTTGCATTGTCTATGAAGTGTTTTTCAGAGATGTTTGCTTATGGATCCCGATTGAGGCATTCTCTCTAACCCGTTCTCTCTTTTGTTGGTCCTAAGGGACAATTGGAGGCTTCGGGGAGGCTGACCTTTGCGGACGGACACGCAAGGGTGCCACATGACTTAGGCAAAACCAGCTAAGTTCGTGACAGAGGGTATCAGAGCGGGACAAGCACTCATAGAAACACTTAGCATGCAAACGTGGGGGACCTAGCGGGGCTGCGTTGAGGGTAGTTAGCATACGCGCGACCATTTGGGGGAAACCGGGCATGGAGATGCAGGGAAAAGGAGTCGCTCGGAGGAGCGGGCATTTGAGATTGGCATTCAGAGGAATGGCCAACCCTTCGCGCAAGAGGCACCACGAGAACAGGAAAGCCTGAAAGAATGCGTAGCGCACAAAGGTTGGGATGGTTGAGTTTGAGCTACGGCTCAACGTTGACAACCATACTTGATGGTGTTCCCGCAGTTAATCCTGTGCAACTTGAGTTTGAGCTTCGTGCAACTTTCGTCGAACTCTCAAACTCCCAACGTGATCATAGTCTTGACTCCGGTGCAACTTCTACTGCTTGTCTTACTTCCATCGTAGTTAATCCTGCACATGTAAAACAAAACTTCGATCAAAACAATTAATCCTAGGTAATTAACCAAGTTGTCCAGCATGTCATTGGTCCCTCGACGCTTCGTCTGATTCTTCGACGCATCGTCATCTCCTGTGGCTTATTGCCCAATCGGCTAGTTGACTCTGCAACTCCGATATCCTTGGCGTAATACCCGCTCTTCTTGGCCCGATGCCCGAGTCCATGGCCTGAAGCCTTCTATCGATACGTCGACCGATCCACCGGCCCGACATCCAATCTTCTGACATGTTCCTCTGGCACAACATGATTTTTCCTGCTTTAATTGTCTCAACTTGATTGAAACATCCTACGTTACTCAAAACACATATTAAAACATAAATACATATCAAGTGGTTTCTGTTGGGAAATCTTGGGGGTGACATCATATGCACAGCGGAAGAACAAGAAAACAAAATCCCCGATTCCAAAAAAGAAGTTCGTCGTCGTGCGAAGATTGGTGCGCAAAATCCGCGAAACTTAAAACTGCGTATATAGTAGATTGTGTTACCTAGGGAGATCGTATATCCTTGTTTCCTTGCAGATCCTTAGGAGAGGGTGAAGGAGGTCAAGCGTCCTCCTCTCTAGCGGTGATCCACACAATCGGGTTGCGACGATGCTCCTCAAAACTCCAGGCCTGCTCTAAGGTGGAGAGGGAGAGGAGAATAGGAAAGGCAAGCAAAGGCTCTAGCCTATGAGGCTCTGAATCCCTCCTATTTATAGAGGCCCCCTGTCAAACCCTAATGGGTCTGATCTAAAGCCAATCACCTATGTGTCTGATCCCCATCAGACCCCTGTGACGCTCAAAGACAATCTGAGATAACAGCTTTGTCAGTGGATCTGCAATGTTATCTTCGGATGGAACTCTTTCCACTGCTACATCTCCTCGGGTTACGATCTCTCTGATAAGTTGAAACCTCCTCAGAACACTTCTGATGAGACCCGGGTTCCCTTATTTGAGTAATCGCCCCGTTGTTATCGCAATATAAGGAGATCGACTCCTCGCTACCCGGCACGACTCCCAAATCTGTGATGAACTTCTTCACCCAGACTCCCTCCTTTGCTGCATCTGATGCAGCAATATACTCTGCCTCTGTGGTCGAGTCAACAGTAGTATTTTGCTTGGAACTCTTCCAGCACACTGCTCCTCCATTTAAGGTGTACACATACCCTGAATTCGACTTGCTATCATCGATATCAGACTGAAAACTTGAGTCAGTGTAGCCTTCAACCTTAAGGCTATTACCTCCATATACTATTAAAAGATCCTTAGTCCTTCTCAAGTACTTAAGGATACACTTTACTGCTTTCCAGTACTCCAAGCCTAGATCCGCCTGATACCTGCTCGTGACACTCAGAGCATGCACTATATCAGGCCTAGTACATAGCATGGCATACATGATAGATCTTATTGCTGAGGCATAAGGTATCATATCCATGTTTGCCCTTTCTTTTGGAGTCTTTGGGGATATACTCGTAGAAAGCGATATCCCATGTCTCATCGGTATGAGACCTCTCTTGGAATTTTTCATGCCAAACCTTTTGACAATGGTTTCTATGTACCTGGACTGGGACAAGCCAAGCATCCTCTTGGATCTATCTCTATAGATTCTAATCCCCAAGGTATAGGATGCTTCCCCTAAGTCCTTCATAGAGAAATGTCTAGATAACCAAGCCTTTACTATGGATAGCATTCCTACGTCATTCCCAATGATCAGGATGTCATCCACATATAATACCAAAAAGGTGATAACGCTCCCACTTACCTTCCTATACACACAAGGCTCATCTTCGTTCTTAACGAAGTCATAAGATCTGATTACCTCATCAAATCTTATGTTCCAACTTCGGGAAGCTTGCTTTAGTCCATAAATGGATCTAAACAACCTACACACCTTATCTGGGCAGTTCTTGGACATGAATCCCTTAGGTTGCATCATATACACCTCCTCCTCGAGGTTCCCATTAAGGAATGTGGTTTTCACATCCATCTGCCAGATCTCATAATCATAGTGTGCTGCAATACCCAATAGAATTCTGATGGAATTTAGCATTGCTACGGGTGAGAAGGTTTCGTCGTAGTCAACACCTTGCCTTTGACGATACCCCTTAGCCACTAGCCTTGCTTTATAGGTATCTACCTTTCCATCTACTCCGATCTTTTTCTTAAAGATTCACTTGCAACCGATGGGTACAATACCTTCGGGCGCATCAACTAGGTTCCAAACCTTATTGGAGGATGGGATACTCTATCAGACCTGCGTAAAGTTGAAACTTGTGTATTAGGTACCTAAACAGACTCGGGCTGTAGAGTGGTGCTTGAGCTTGGTTCTCCAACCTCTCTCAACTCTATCATTCTCCCACTATCTCCGCCAAGAATGTGTTCCTTCTCAAGGAACACTGCTCTCTTAGCTACAAAGACCTTTTGGTCCTCGAGATGATAAAAATAATACCCACAAGTTTCTTTGGGTTATCCCATAAATTTGCATCACTCTGTCCTTGATTCTAACTTATCGAGGTTGTGTCTTTTAATGTGGGCAGAGTAGCCCCAAATCTTAACAACCTTAAGATCAGGCTTCTTCCCTTTCCATATCTCATATGGTGTAGACACTACCGACTTAGTTGGAACTCTGTTTAGAAGGTAAGCTACGGTCTCTAGGGCATATCCCTATAATAAAATGGGTAGGTCAGCGAAACTCATCATGGACCGTACCATGTCTAATAGCGTACAATTCCTCCTTCCAGAGACACCATTGAGCTGAGGTGTATAAGGAGGTGTCCATTGGGATAATATCCCATGGTCCTTGAGGAACTGAGTAAACTCTGTACTTAAGTACTCACCTCCTCGATCTGATCGAAGAGTTTTGATACTCTTTCCAGTCTGGTTCTCCACCTCATTCTTAAACTCTCTGAATTTCTCAAAGGCCTCGGACTTGTACTTCATTAAGTACACATATCCATACCTTGAGAAAACATTAGTAAAGGTAATGAAGTAGGAGTAACCACCAATGGCATGAGTTGACATGGGTCCACATACATTACTATGTATGAGTTCCAACTGCTCAGTGGCTCTCTCTCTAGTTCCACTAAATGGAGAGTTGGTCAGTTTTCCACGAAGGCAAGGCTCGCAAGTTGCATATGACACATAGTCGAATGGATCTAGATATCCATCAATTAGCAACTTTTGAATCATTCCCTCATAGATATGACCTAGCCTACAATGCCATAGGTATGCACTATTCACCTTATCTCGTTTCCTATTAGACACTTACATTCATGATATGTGGAGTAGTGTCTTGCATAAACAAACCTTTATGCAATATTCCTCTCGTCAATCTCCCCTCGGCTTTGCTAGAATTTACAATAAATTGTAGATGTGATAAGCAATACTGGTATCCAATACCAATGCACTATCATAAAAATCTGACAATTGGAGATTGATCATAAATGTACTTGAAGCTTCTCCAAGCTTCTATTTCACCCTTTCTGTAAGGTACTCTTTGCAGTTCCTCTTCCAGTGCCCATCTTTACCACAGTGGGAGCACTGGCCTTTGTCCTTTGCTGGGTCTTTCTTAGCAACCTTTGCTTTACCTGGTTTTCCCTTGCCCTTTCCCTTCTTAAGGGACCTTTCTGCTTTCCTTTTCTTTCTGGTCTCACCAGTGTAGAGAACTGGCTTCTCTTTCTTAATAGTACTCTCTGCCTCCCTCAACATATTGAGGAGCTTTGGGAGAGTCACCTCAAGCTTGTTCATATTAAAATTCATTATGAACTATGAAAAGGAATCTGGTAGGGACTGAAGCACAATATCCACACACAAGTTATCCTCTAGGACCATTTCTAGACCTATGAGTTTCTCTATCCACTCAATCATCTTTAGAACATGGTTCTGAACTAGTGTCCCCTCAACCATCCTAGCGCGGAAGAGGCTCTTGGATATCTCATATCGCTGAGTCCTTCCCTGTTCCTCAAACAATTTACGGACATGTAGGAGAATGGATTTGGCATCCATCTTTTCATGTTGTCTCTGTAACTTAGGAGTCATAGAGCCCAACATATAGCACTGAGCAAGAGTGGAGTCATCAATGTACTTCACGTAGCGAGCTATCTCATCCTCGCTTGCCCATTCTTCGAGCGTAGGCATCACTGTATCAAGGACGTACATGATTTTCTCCGCTGTGAGAACAATTCTCAAGTTACGGAGCCAATCCATATAATTTGGACCAGTGAGGCGGTTGACATCAAGTATGCCACGTAAGGGATTTGAAAGCGACATTTTCTAAAATAAAGATGCAGTAGAAATGAATAACATGTAGATTTTGCAACAAATAAACTATCAAGATATGGACTTCTATCTTAATATGCTCCCACTATTTTACTAACGAGTCACGCGATACCCTCAGCACGTGAAACGAAAGTCTCCGGCGGACTTCTAGTGGGGATCAGGATCCAATCAGCATCTTAGTGTAACCTCGAGGGACTCGACCAATCACACTAAGCCTAAAAGGTAGGCAACTCTTGCCGATCACAACTCCTTGTGATTCCCGTCCTGTTCGGCCTCCGAAACACCATAGCCTCGAGGGACTCGACCAACCATGATGCTCGGTTAAGTCAACATCTTCGTTACAAGATGAGTCTGATTTGATGATATACCCTCGAGGGACTCAACCAAGCATACCATGCCCTCAGGTCACCGGTGACATCTCTATGTCGTAAGCAAGATAGCGAATCGCGATATAGGTGAGTCTCGAGGGACTCGACCAACTCAACCTACACCGGGAATCGGTTCATACTTATAACGATGGAAGGCCACGTGGGTCAATCTAATTGCCTCACGTTTACCAACTTAATATTATCGAGAGATGTTTCTATGATTTGGTCTCCTAATATGACATGTCACACATATACATATTTAATATATATCTACATCGCATGCAAATATATATACATATCTAGTATGTGTAAAAACAATCACACCAGATGATCATGGACCGCAACCAAATGTGATTAGGCCCGAGCCAGTAGGCCTAATCACTCAAATCAAGATCTATATGTGCAACGGTGCATCTCCATGCCCTGTGATCGTCCATCTCGTCCTCGTCGGTTCCGTCGACATCTTGATGCATCTTCATGCATCACGATCATCCGTCTCGTGGGTCCCACTATTGCATCCACGCTCCCGTTGCGCCTCCTCATGTGATTGTTGAATCTCGGATTTTGATGATGAAGTCAATTGTCATTTGTTATCTAATCTATGTGTTGAGATAAGTGTGCAGGATTAACTACGATGATAGTAAGACAAGCAGCAGGTGTTGCGCCGGAGTCAAGATCATGATCACGTTGGGAGTTCGAGAGTTCGACGGAAGTTCGGACGGTCGTCGGAGGTTCAGAGAGAACAGATCCGAGAAGTCCAGAAGCTTGCCAAGCGAAGCTCGTCGGAACTCGCCAAGTGGATCGTCGCAAAGTCCAGGAGTATGCCGGATGTCCGCAGAAGGATCACCGAGGGTTATCGGTTGATCGACGGAAGTTGGCAGGAAACTCGCCGGAAGAAGCGATTGACGCATCGGAGCAAAGCTGCAGAAGTTGTCTTAGAGTTAATCGTAGTTAGCATGATGATTAAGCATGAAAATGGGAGGTGATCCCATTAGCTTAATCTTGGGGCAATTGGGCCCCTGAAAAGATTCAGAGTGGGCCGAATGGAGTGAACCATTCGGACCCTGATTGCACCAGGAGGTGCAACCGCCCCAGCCAGGAGGTGCAACCGCCTGGGCTGTGGGGTTGGGAGGTGCAACCGCCCCAGCCAGGAGGTGCAACCGCCAGGGCTGCGAGGCTGGGAGGTGCAACCGCCCCAGCCGAGAGGTGCAACCGCCCAGAGCTCAGTCTTCGAGCTAGACTGGGCGGTGCAACCTCCTCTGCCAAGAGGTAGCACCGCCAGAGCTCAAGTTTCGAGCTCTGCCAGGCGATGCAACCACCGAGCTCAGTCTTCGAGCTCTAGCAGAGAAGTGCATCAGCTTGAGCTCAGTCTCGAGCTCTGCCAGGTGATGCAATCACCGAGCTCAGTCTTCGAGCTCTGGCAGAGTGGTGGATCAGCCTGAGCTCAGCTTGGAGCTCTGCCAGGTGATGCAAGCACCAAGCTCAGTTTCGAGCTCTGCCAGGTGATGCAATCACCAAGCTCAGTCTTCGAGCTCTGCCAGGTGATGCAACCATCGAGCTCAGTCTTCGAGCTCTGGCAGAGAGAAGCAATCGGCAGAGCTCAGTCTTCGAGCTCTGCCAGGCGGTGCCACCTCTCCAGTCGAGAGGTGCAACCGCCTGATCCCAGAATTCTGGGATTTGATCGATTTGATCGTTTTGAGCTCGAATTTTGAATTGGGTTGGGGCCTATAAATACCCCACCCATTCAGCACTGAAAAGATACAGACCTATACCGAAATCGTGATCTTTTCTGTGATTCTAAGAGCTCAAAAGTGTTGTAAAGCCTTTAAGTCTCCTCCTTCTGTTCTTCAAGTTTTCAATTGTAAAGTGAGGAGAGAAAGGTCTGTAAAGGTTGTCTCCTGAGCCTGTCAAAAGGAGAGAAATTGTAAGAGGGAAGTTTGGCCTTCGCCCATTGAAGGAAGGCACCTAGTTGACGTCGGCAACCTCATTGGTGGAGGAAGCCAAAAGTGGAGTAGGTCAAGGCTGACCGAACCACTCTAAATCTCTGGTTTGCGTTTATTTTCGAGCACTTTATCATTACTGCAAACCTCCCTCATCACTACTGCTCTCTGCGCTTTCACGAACAAGTTCTAAGTGCTGTTCTTCCAAATCTGCATTCAGACGTAAATTCGTATTTTCATACATTATAGTTTACGTTTACGTTTGATTCTGCAGAACTGATTTCCGCGCTTTGACGAACGAGCTTCCTTGCAGTTTACGCTTACATTTTAATCCTATTAATAACTGCAATCTGTCCTCTACGATTTTACGAACGAGTTTCAACATTTAGACGTAAAACTACATTCAGACGTAAATCGGCTTTCCTCGCTCAATCATCAGATTTCAGTTCACGTTTACGTCTTGATTTCAACTGCATACTGCCTTCTGCGAGTATACAAACGAGTTTCAAAGTTTAGACGTAAATCTGCGTCTAGACGTAAAACTGCGTTTAGACGTAAATCTGCGTTTAGACGTAAAACTGCGTTTAGACGTAAAACTACGTTTAGACGTAAATCTGCGTTTAGACGTAAAACTACGTTTAGACGTAAAACTGCGTTTAGACGTAAATCTGCGTTTAGACGTAAATCTGCATTTAGACGTAAATCTGAGTTTAGACGCAAAACTGCGCTTAGACGCAAAACTGCGCTTAAACGCAATCTGCGCTTAGACGCAAACTGCACTTAGATACAAACTGAGAATTTGCTTTTGCATCATAATAGTTTTTGAACGAACGCAGCTTTTGGTTTTTAAATTATTATAAGATTTCCGCTGCACTAATTCACCCCCCCCCCTCTTAGTGCTCTTGATCCTAACAATTGGTATCAGAGCAAGGTTAACTCTCTAAAGGATTAAAACCCAAGAGAGATGGCATACGCCGGAAACCAAGAGGGGCATTCAATTACACGTCCACCCATGTTCAGTGGAACGGACTACACTTACTGGAAGACCCGAATGAGGATCTTTCTTATTTCTATGGATTTTGAACTGTGGAACCTTGTTGAAAATGGATTTTCAAAATCTTCTCTTCCAATGATCGATTGGAACGATTTGGAGAAGAAGGCTTTCGCTCTTAATGCAAAGGCTATGAATGCCTTATTTTGCGCACTTGATAAAAACGAGTTTAATCGTGTTTCAACTTGCGAAACTGCTTTTGATATTTGGCACACACTTGAAGTGACCCACGAGGGCACAAGTAGAGTGAAAGAGTCAAAAATCAATCTGTTGCTGCATTCTTTTGAACTTTTCCGAATGAAACCGAGTGAAACCATTGGCGACATGTTTACCCGTTTCACGGATGTCGTCAACGGTCTAAAGGGACTCGGAAAGAGCTTTTCGGATTTTGAGCTTGTTAGTAAGATACTAAGATCCCTTCCTAAGAGTTGGGATCCTAAAGTCACCACCATTCAAGAGGCAAAAGATCTGCGAAATTTCCCTCTTGAAGAACTAATCGGGTCATTAATGACCTACGAAATGACCTGCAAAGCTCATGAAGAGCAAGAAGACATCCTTCCAAAGAACAGGAAGGATATGGCACTTAAAACTTCTGAATGCCACTTGAGAGAAAACTCAAGTGATGAGGATTGTGACGATGACTTGGCACTTTTGACAAGAAAGTTTAAGAAATTCTTCAAAAGAAACAAGTTTAAAAACGATGTGAAAAATAAACTTGAATCAAAGAAGGACCAAGTGATCTGCTACGAATGTAAAAAGCCGGGACACTACAAAAGTGATTGTCCCCAAGTCAAGAAAAGAACAACAAAGAAGAAGGCGCTCCAAGCAACATGGGATGATTCGAGCGCATCTGAGGAAGAGGAGTCCAACACCGAGCAAGTTGCTCATTACGCCTTTATGGCCATCGAAGAGGAGGTAACGGATTTATTAGATGCTGATTTATCCTTCGATGAATTATTAAATGCCTTCCATGATTTATTTGATGAATGCAAAGTTATAAATAAGAAATACAAGTTGCTAAAAAAGGTACATGATAATCTTACTTGTGAGTTTGATAAGTTAAAAGTCGAACATCATGATAGTTTAAATTCATGTATCAAATGTCATGATTTAGAAACTATACAAAAAGAAAACTTGCTACTTAAGGACACCTTGAAGAAATTCGAGGTTGGTAGCAAGTCATTAAACATGATCCTTACAAACAAGGGTCATGCTCCCAAAAGAAGTGGGATTGGATTTGTGAGGAGTCCTCACCGAAATCCAACTACCTTTGTAAAAGGCCCCATCTTACATGTTCAAAACCAAACCAAGTGCAACTTTTGTTGCAAATCTGGACACAAGACACATTGTTGTCCATTCAAGAAAATAAGTCCAAACAAATTAATTTGGGTTCCTAAAGGAACCATGATAAACTCTATGCAACATGATAGAAAATGTAGATCTATTTATGAGGCACCCAAAAGCAAATGGGTTCCTAAAGATCATCCCTTCCTATAAAAACATTAAAAGTCTAGGCCGGAGCAAGAAATAATTTTCTGCTCCTTGACTCTCAATGGTCATAAACCAAGAATCAAAAAGGAAATCACAACGCTTAAGTAACAAGTGGAAGTTGTGAAATCACAAAAACGATACAACCTTATTAGAAACATATGATATCCAAATTCACATACCCCCCTGATCTTCAAAACCCGTTCATCTACGAATTAATTCTTGTAGAAACTAAATATGTCATGATCTTAAAAGGGATACCAAACAAACATACGTATGCACGTTAAAAGATCTATCTTGATCGTACAAAGAGCTTCTTCCTTAAAAACTCATACGAAATCATGTAACATACATTAATTGCTCTGAAACTCTCCTCAAGGCAAAGACTCCCTAATCAAATCATCTTAGGTGTTCACCTGCTGCAGGCGGTGGCACCTCTCCAGCTGGCGGTGGCACCTCCAGCCATCACGGGTTGCCAGAGGTTGCACCGCTCCAGCCAGAGGTGCAACCGCCAGCAAGCTCTGCCCTTTAAAACCACACTAGGGCCGGCTAAGGAACCGACCCCAACTCACCCCCATTTCCTCCTCTACTCTTCCAAGTCACCTCCATTCCCATTTCACTCCTCTAAGCCTTCCAAATACCTCCCATTTCGGAGCAAAACATCAAGAAACCTTCCTTCTCTTGAAGATTTCACAAAGGTACTCTCTAAGAAGCTCTTAAATTCTGTTTTGTTCTTCATTTACTTTAGCTCATCATCATCCCTCTAAACAGCAGTAGTAATGGGATCTAGAAGATCCTCAAGGGACAAGGGAAAGAGGAGAGTAGTAGAAGAGTTTGATCTCACTCTTTTTTATTCCAAAAACCATGCTGAAAAATTTCTCTCCTTCGAACTAAGAAGCATCAATAAGGGAAAATACGTAGATCTGAATGAACTAAGAGATGTAGAGACTATCCATTGGTTTGCAAACCTAAATCTACTTCCCATTTTGCAGATCAACGAACCCATTTATCCTAGACTAGTTAGATTGTTTTACAACAACATGCAAATAGATGATGAAGAAAGGATATCAACCTATCTCTTAGGACAACACATCTCAATCACTGATAGATTCATTTGTGATATGATAGGTATTCCCATGAAAAGCATAGGTCTTTACTTTAAAGGATCATGGGATGAAAAAACTATTGAAACATCCTACGCTGAAGCCTTAGGAACAATCCTTGCCAATCCTAACATAGAATCTATTCCTAAAAGTTGTGAACATCTAATGCCCTTTAACACTAAGATACTTCATCATATCATGACTAGTATAATTCTTCCTAAGCAATACCATCATGATGAAGTGAGTCAATTGGAATTAGGAATTATGTACCTAATCATGAAAGAACGTGACATTTGTCTTGGCTATCTGATCCAACAAAACATGTTGGAATTATCTACGAAAGATATGATGCTCCCATATGGTGGAATTATTACTAGAATAATGAAAGCTTACGACATTCAAATACCACTAGAAGAAGAAGTAATGAAATCAGATAGATTCAGCATAATAAACAAAAATCTACTTCACCGACTAAGATGTCACTATAGAAACGGTAACTGGGTTAGAATGCCTAGAAGAACTGATCCCCCTCAGCCTGAACCTGAACCTGAACCAGAGCCGGAAACCCCAGTCTTTAGGAGTACCCACTCTCCTCCGATCTGTCCCTTTGAGGAAACACATCCGGTTGAGCAAACTCACACATCATCCATCGAAGATATCGGGATTCGGATGGACCGATTTGAACAACGACAAGAACGGCTTGAACTTCGACAAGATCAAATCCTAACCGAGCTGCAGCAAATCCATCGACAATTTGACTCTTTACTTAGGCACTTTAATCTTCCACCTCATGAATAAGCTTGTATAAACATCTGATGTTTTTAATCTGACATGTTGTAAACTTCTTATGTTATTCATGAAGGACTTTGTCTTTATGGTTACCTGATATGCTGTACATATGTTACATTGATATGGTTGCTATTGCTAATATGATTGCTATCATGCCATGTATCAAGATATCAAACAAAAATTTGCATCATACGAGCTGATATCTTACCATGTGATGCAATGCTACACTTGCTGAAATAAAAATCCTGCTATGCAATATGATGCAATGCTACACTTGCTGAAATAAAAATCCTGCTATGCAATATGATACAATGCTACACTTGCTGAAATAAAAATCCTGCTATGCAATATGATACAATGCTACACTTGCTGAAATAAAAATCCTGCTATATGATATAATGCTGCACTTAAAATAATTGTGTTACTACATCAAAAGCTTAACACTCAAGAATCAAACGCATTGATATTAGACATCACTTTATACGAGATCATGTCACTAATCATGATGTAACCATAGAGTTTATTGATACCAAACATCAACTAGCTGATATCTTCACAAAACCCCTATGTGAAGAACAATTTGATTACATAAGAAGAGAATTAGGAATGTTGATGTGTCCGAATACTTAAAATTATTTTTCAAATGTTATTACTATTACATGCCTTGACAACGCTTGATCAAATAACATGTTGCAAATTATGTGACAAATATTTTTAACCAAATGCATGTAAGAAGTTCATTTTTCGGGTTGTATGCTAAAAATGGGATGTTCCCGTACACTCTTATGAAAACTCTTTGGAAAATGACTTTCCTTCGTCAAGCAAAAACAATAAAGAGATATATGTGTCATGACTTCCTTTATATGCTTGATAATGCTATCATGCTTTTTGTTGATGACAAAGGGGGAGAAAAATATGAATTGATAAACACTATGTCATAGCTGAACTGCCATAATCATATCTATGTCATAGTTGCAAATACTTGAGTGATGCCATAAACAATGTTATGCCATCCTTGCATCACCAAGAGATATGTGAACATGTACTATAGTTTGCATCATATCTTGATTTGATATTGTGAAGAAAATGCAAACTTACTAGAAAATCTCAAATGTGAGCATCATGTAAAAAGTCCTTCGTAGCTTTATATGATTACATGATGAATGGTTACAAACACAATCATACAAACTTGATGATGTATGTCATGCCTTGACATCATTCTTGAAGAGATACATCATGATGGGCATCATGATGGGAGCATTGATAAGTTTAACTGATCTAACTTATCAATACGTCACTTGAATTCTTAGGTCTTGAATTCAAGGTTGACTTATCTCAACTATGGCATATAGATAGGGGGAGTTAAGGACAACTCCTTTATCAATTGATTGTCATCATCAAAAAGGGGGAGATTGTTGAATCTCGGATTTTGATGATGAAGTCAATTGTCATTTGTTATCTAATCTATGTGTTGAGATAAGTGTGCAGGATTAACTACGATGATAGTAAGACAAGCAGCAGGTGTTGCGCCGGAGTCAAGATCATGATCACGTTGGGAGTTCGAGAGTTCGACGGAAGTTCGGACGGTCGTCGGAGGTTCAGAGAGAACAGATCCGAGAAGTCCAGAAGCTTGCCAAGCGAAGCTCGTCGGAACTCGCCAAGTGGATCGTCGCAAAGTCCAGGAGTATGCCGGATGTCCGCAGAAGGATCACCGAGGGTTATCGGTTGATCGACGGAAGTTGGCAGGAAACTCGCCGGAAGAAGCGATTGACGCATCGGAGCAAAGCTGCAGAAGTTGTCTTAGAGTTAATCATAGTTAGCATGATGATTAAGCATGAAAATGGGAGGTGATCCCATTAGCTTAATCTTGGGGCAATTGGGCCCCTGAAAAGATTCAGAGTGGGCCGAATGGAGTGAACCATTCGGACCCTGATTGCACCAGGAGGTGCAACCGCCCCAGCCAGGAGGTGCAACCGCCTGGGCTGTGGGGTTGGGAGGTGCAACCGCCCCAGCCAGGAGGTGCAACCGCCAGGGCTGCGAGGCTGGGAGGTGCAACCGCCCCAGCCGAGAGGTGCAACCGCCCAGAGCTCAGTCTTCGAGCTAGACTGGGCGGTGCAACCTCCTCTGCCAAGAGGTAGCACCGCCAGAGCTCAAGTTTCGAGCTCTGCCAGGCGATGCAACCACCGAGCTCAGTCTTCGAGCTCTGGCAGAGAAGTGCATCAGCCTGAGCTCAGTCTCGAGCTCTGCCAGGTGATGCAATCACCGAGCTCAGTCTTCGAGCTCTGGCAGAGAGGTGGATCAGCCTGAGCTCAGCTTGGAGCTCTGCCAGGTGATGCAACCACCGAGCTCAGTTTCGAGCTCTGCCAGGTGATGCAATCACCAAGCTCAGTCTTCGAGCTCTGCCAGGTGATGCAACCATCGAGCTCAGTCTTCGAGCTCTGGCAGAGAGAAGCAATCGGCAGAGCTCAGTCTTCGAGCTCTGCCAGGCGGTGCCACCTCTCCAGTCGAGAGGTGCAACCGCCTGATCCCAGAATTCTGGGATTTGATCGATTTGATCGTTTTGAGCTCGAATTTTGAATTGGGTTGGGGCCTATAAATACCCCACCCATTCAGCACTGAAAAGATACAGACCTATACCGAAATCGTGATCTTTTCTGTGATTCTAAGAGCTCAAAAGTGTTGTAAAGCCTTTAAGTCTCCTCCTTCTGTTCTTCAAGTTTTCAATTGTAAAGTGAGGAGAGAAAGGTCTGTAAAGGTTGTCTCCTGAGCCTGTCAAAAGGAGAGAAATTGTAAGAGGGAAGTTTGGCCTTCGCCCATTGAAGGAAGGCACCTAGTTGACGTCGGCAACCTCATTGGTGGAGGAAGCCAAAAGTGGAGTAGGTCAAGGCTGACCGAACCACTCTAAATCTCTGGTTTGCGTTTATTTTCGAGCACTTTATCATTACTGCAAACCTCCCTCATCACAACTGCTCTCTGCGCTTTCACGAACAAGTTCTAAGTGTTGTTCTTCCAAATCTGCATTCAGACGTAAATTCGTATTTTCATACATTACAGTTTACGTTTACGTTTGATTCTGCAGAACTGTTTTCCGCGCTTTTACGAACGAGCTTCCTTGCAGTTTACGCTTACATTTTAATCCTATTAATAACTGCAATATGTCCTCTACGATTTTACGAACGAGTTTCAACATTTAGACGTAAAACTGCATTCAGACGTAAATCGGCTTTCCTCGCTCAATCATCAGATTTCAGTTCACGTTTACGTCTTGATTTCAACTGCATACTGCCTTCTGCGAGTATACAAACGAGTTTCAAAGTTTAGACGTAAATCTGCGTCTAGACGTAAAACTGCGTTTAGACGTAAATCTGCGTTTAGACGTAAAACTGCGTTTAGACGTAAAACTGCGTTTAGACGTAAATCTGCATTTAGACGTAAAACTACGTTTAGACGTAAAACTGCGTTTAGACGTAAATCTGCGTTTAGACGTAAATCTGCATTTAGACGTAAATCTGAGTTTAGACGCAAAACTGCGCTTAGACGCAAAACTGTGCTTAAACGCAATCTGCGCTTAGACGCAAACTGCACTTAGATACAAACTGAGAATTTGCTTTTGCATCATAATAGTTTTTGAACGAACGCAGCTTTTGGTTTTTAAATTATTATAAGATTTCCGCTGCACTAATTCACCCCCCCCCTCTTAGTGCTCTTGATCCTAACAGTGATTACAACTTAATCATAGGCACGCAGGCCCGACAATAAATGAGAAATATAATGGAGGCTCGCAGACCTCAATAATAATAATCACAAGTACACACATCACACGGTCCATGATCATCCGTCCACACATCATACATCACATGTATAAATAATCATCATCATGTAGGACTACTAGATAATGATCAAAAATAATAATCAACTAAACCTTTTAATTAATTAGTATTTTATGAAATCAGGGACATATAGGGAATTTCTCAATTCCTAAGGGTATTTTCATAATTTGGACAAAAGATAGAAACTGAAATTTCTCAAATTCATAGGGGTAAAACTATCTTTTTGCCCAAAACCCTAATTCCCTCTTACTACTATCGCTGCACAAGCGGCACGCCCGCTGGTGGCGTTGCCGCTGCGGGTGGCAGCCCCCGCGGGCGGTTCTACCGGCGGTGCTGCCCCTGTAGGTTGGCGCCCCTATGGGCGCCGCCACCTCCGGGGGCGGTTGCTGCCCTGTGGGAGAAGTGACCGCAGGCGCCTCTGCCCGCGGACTGCTAGCCCCGCCGGATGCAAGCCTACTGCAAGCAGGCTACCGGCCGGCTACTGCAGACGTAGCCCTTGTGTTGCTTGCTTACGGTTGCGCTACACGCACGTAGATCGAGGGCAACAATTGTTGCTGCCCTTTCTCGCTATTGCGTTAACGATTTTGACATTAACAGTTTTTCCTAAACACAACACACGCAATTCAAAACCAATCATTCGCACGAACAACCTGGCTCTGATACCACTGTTGGGAAATTTTGGAGGCGACATTATATGCGCAGCGGAAGAATAAGAAAACAAAATCCCTGATTCCCAAAGAGATGTTCGTCATCTTGTGAAGATTGGTGCGCAAAATCCGCGAAACTTAAAACTGCGTATAGAGTAGATTGTGTTACCTAGGGAGATTGTATATCCCTGTTTCCTTGCAGATCCTTAGGAGAGGGTGAAGAAGGTCAAGAGTCCTCCTCTCTAGAGGTGATCCACACAGCAGGGTTGTGACGACGCTCCTCATAACTCCAGACCTGCTCTGAGGTGGAGAGGGAGAGGAGAATAGGAGAGGCAAGTAAAGGCTCTAGCCTATGAGGCTCTGAATCCCTCCTATTTATAGAGGCCCCCTGTCAAACCCTAATGGGTCCTCCCCTAGTGGGTATTGGATCTGCATCCAATAAGACAAGGGCTCCGTCGGATATCTTATATCCAAACCTCTATTCATCGCAACGCCTACCATATGTGTGTGACCCTCTAGGCCTAATATCGAGCTGGTCGTGAGTCATACCTATCAGAACTCCTTCTAACTCAGTGAATTATTATCTCTGTAATAATTTACTCGATTCATCGACTACGGACATACTATGCCACTACGCCGTAGTCCCCAAACGATACAAGGGAATCCAATCCATTGGACATGTATGCCCTTAGTTATCGTGTACCTATAGTCCCTCATCCATCTAATATCCTAGAGACCGTATATCGAGCATGGTGCTGTCAGACCCATACAGTTTCTACTCGAGTCTTGCTCTAATCGGATTCTCCCGGAGAACTCTTTCTCTCTCAACCCGAATGACCCTGGCCAGGGATTTGTCTGAGCAAGAACACATGGGATATTCCTCTCATGACGCCGAGAGTGGATGATCCTCTATCGACACTCAATAGCCCTCATAAGGTCGACTACCACTCCCAATGACCAGCTGTACTAGATCTAGGATAGCCAAACCTATAAGTCTGGTATTAAAGAGTGGAGCACTCATACAGGACATCCTTGGTGTCTCAAGTCTAAGGACCAGATACACCACTAGGACTACGGAATCACTGTCCGACAATAAGGCATCATCAACCATCCAGCATTCCATAAGCGGATCAATCAGTGAACTCATTCTCCAATGAGCACCTGTATTGTATCCCTAGTGTCCCTACACGAGCAGCTATGAGACCAACTGCATCCATCATATGGATGGGTATATAGCACACCAGTCTGTCCGGTTATCACGATATCCCTCTCGAGTAACCTAAGACTGGGATTATTTAGGATATGTGTTTAAAGGTGAATCGATCTCATTATCGTGATCTCATCACGATTCGATTCCCATTACATAAATCCAAGGACATCACAATATATATATGCATTTATGCAATAGTTATAAAGTGATATATGCCAAAATATAATAAGCAAAAAGATTCTGTATCAAGTCACACGTGCCATCACTCACGTGATTGGCTTGCTGGGCACCTATGACTAGCAGTTTCATCATCAAAATACGAGATTCAACAATCTCCCCCTTTTTTATGATGACAACCACTTGATGATGGATTTAACCTTAACTCCCAGAGTTTAAACAAACTCCCCCTATCAATATGCCATATTGATAGAACCTTGAATTCAAACTGAATTCAAGTCATTGCAATATTCATCATAAATACTTACAACACGTCATCATGAACATATGCATAAACTTATGCATCACATGTCATGTCATCAACATACTTCTCTCCCTTTGTCATCAACAAAAAGGAGAAGTACAACTATTCTTGTGTTTGTGATATAAGTTCAACTCATTGCATGAAAAACATAATATCAGGTTTTATCATCATGTAGTTTTGAAGCTATAAAATTTAGCAAGTGTTATATCATGCTTAGAACATTCAAGCTATCAAGTTGTAGATATGCAAGTTTTACAGCATACAAGATAGCACATACAAAGATATACAAGTTGGCATATTTGCTTTTCTTGAGATAGGCACGATAGCACATTTTTGCATTTTCTTGAGATTTCAAGCTAGCAATTCTCGGTGATGTTCAAGATAGCAATTTCTTCTCTTTTGAGAAGTGGAATTTTTGCTTTCTTCTTGAATTGTGCAATTTGCTTCTTTTGAGATAGCAACTTTTTGCTTCTCTTTAGATCACAAGCTAGCAATTCTAGCAAATTTTACATCATGCAAGATAGCAAATTTTTGTGATGTTCAAGATGTCAAGTTCTTTTCCTTGCAATATGTAAGCTAGCAAATATTTGCTTCCTTTGCAAAGTGCATATTTCTAAATTTTGTAAGATGAGCTAGTGATATTTCTCCCCCCTTGTCAATGTCAAAAAGAAGGGAAGACCCTTTGCGTCAATTTCTAAATCATGACAAAAGTGAGTAATCATTCTTATTTCAAAATTCCATAATTGAGATAAACCTTGAATTCAAATTAAGACAATTTTAATCATGATTCACATCATATGCAATATATCACATACATCATAATAAAAGGTATAAGTATTGCATGCATAATGTCAAATCATCATGTATATAAAATATAACATCATCATTACATGCATGATTCCAAATCATCATTCTATCAGAAAATGATAATTATTGATTTTCACATTATTTTAAAAAAAATCAAAGTGTTGCATGCCTTTTTATCTAAGGAAAAAATCATAATGTTGCATGCATTTTTATCTAAGGGAAAAATCATAGTGTTGCATGCATCATTCCAAAACATTTCAAGCCATGCAAGCCATAAATACAAAGAAATCATGTCATGAAGGATAAAATCATTTGAATACCAAAAGACATGATTCATATAATAAATATCTTTTTCAAATAAAATATCAAGAAAAATCATAGGAGTACAAAGAAGAGATCTTGTTTTAAAAGAAAATCAAGTAATAAATCCAAGAACTCACAAGGAAAAATCATGATTCATTTAGAAAATCTCCTCTTATGAAAATATCAAGTAGAATCATAGGAGATTGATTAATGAGAAATTTTGATTCATAATAAAATCTCATGTATCGAATGTCGAGAAATCAAAATGATGATTTATATAAAAAAAATATCACAAGTTATATTCAAGAGAGAAATCATCATTCTTTTTCAACTCATTCAATTTTTCAAATCAATATTTCTTAGATATGCATGATACCAAAACATGGTTTCAAATGTTTGACATATAACATGCATAAATTCAAAAATTGAAAGGAGAAGGGAATACTTCAAAGCTACAAATATTTCAACCATTTCATAAACAAATGAAGGATCAAGTAATGAATCGAAAATTCTATGAATCATTTCAACAAATCTCCTTTTAAATAATTGAGATGATCATCAAGGGAAATCTCATGTTATTCCAAGAAATCAAGATCATGATTTTGATAAAACTCATCTCAAATTCAAATTACCAAAATCATTTTTATGGTTCACAAAATTCATAACATAAGTAGATTCATGATTTCATTGATAATATATTTTCCCTTTTTTAAGTATTTCATTTTAAGTGATTGATTTCATGTTAGTATACTTTTTCATTTATGTTAAATAAAAACATGCATCAACGTTTATGATCGAAAAATGAATTTCATCATAAAACCATTAAGATCAATAAATCACAAAAATGAATTGTTAGGATCAAGAAAATCTGAAAATGAAATTTAACACTTTCATGTATTCGGACATGGTTTTGCTATAGATTTTCAAATTCAATCATGAAGATAAAACATACTCATGATCATGGAAATTTTTGTATCCAAAACACATAATTTCCAACACGTTATTAAGGCATGTAATAGTGTAAAATCATCAAGATACATATGCATGGATTAATCCTAAGCATTATCACATATCATATAAGTATCATCCCTAATGTTGCATACATCATTCAACATTTCAAAATATAACATGCATGAAACCTTAGCAATATACTTTTCATGATCAAATTTTTAATTTTTCAAAGATGCTAAAAAGAAAAACATGTTATAATTTTTGAAAAACAATTTTTTATTTTCTATTCCTACTATCTAAATTAAGCACTCATCAAAGACTTCAAGTAATTTCAAAATAATTCAAGGGAGTTGAGTTACTTACCTTGTAGTCGAAGCTCGTCAAAGCCCAATTCGCCATGTCACCTTTGGAAGTTTTTTATTCATCCTTGGTTGCCTTCCTCTTCTTTAGTCTCTTCCTCCGTTCAAGTTTATTATTTATTTTAGATTTTTGTTTAATAAACTTATTAAGATTTAGTGTTCGAAGTTCAAGTTCATCATTGTCCTCATCACTTGAGTCATCGCTCAAGTGTTATTCATTTGTTCTATGTCCCAAATCCTTCCTGTTCTTTGGAAGGTGATTTTGTTCATCATATTCATCATTTGCATTGTGCACCATTTCATATGTTATCAACTAACCAATTAGTTTTTCAAGTGGAAAAATATTTAAATCTTTTGTTTCTTGTATTACGGTTATTTTAGGATCCCACCTTTTTGGAAGGGATCTTAAGATCTTACTTACGAGATCAAAATTCGAAAAAGATTTACCAAGAACTCTTAGATTATTGATGACATCCATGAAACGGGTGTACATGTCGCCTATAGTCTCGTTTGGTTACATTCGAAAAAGCTCAAAATCATGTAATTAAATGTTAACTTTCGAGTCTTTGACTCTACTAGTTCTCTCGTGTGTGATTTCAAGTGTTCACCAAATATCAAAAGCCGTTCGCACGTAGAAATCCGATTGAACTTATTTTCGTCTAAAGCGCAAAATAAGGCATTCATAGCCTTTGCGTTTAAAGAAAAATATTTTTTCTCCAAATCCGACCATTTGTTTATCGATTTAGAGGGAAGTTGAAAAATGTTTTCAACAATATTCCATAAATCTAAATTCATAGAAATCAAGAAAACTCTCATTCGAGTTTTCCAATAAGTGTAGTCTAATCTGTTAAACAACGGTGGATGAACAACCGAAAAGCCCTCTTGAAAGCCATGAAGAGCCATTTCTCTCGGGTGTAAATCCGAAATTAAAAAAATCGGGTTCTGATACCAATTATTAGGATCAAGAGCACTAAGAAGGGGGGGGGGAGTGAATTAGTGCAGTGGAAAACTTTCGACGTTTAATACTGTATTCGTACGATGAAATCGTTTCCGACGTAAAACCATTTTCAGAAATTTAACTTGAAAGCAAGTTCGTAAATGAGCGCAGCAAAAGTAATGAGGAAGTAAAGCACATATGGAGGTTTGCAGTAAGGTAAGCAGCAAGAATAAATGCAAACCAGAGAAGACGAGAGTTTATAGTGGTTCGGTCAATCGTGACCTACATCCACTCCTTTGATTCCTCTTCCGTCGAGGCCACCAGCATCCACTAACGATCTTCCTTTACTAGGTGAAGATCAACCTCCTTCTTACACCCCTATTCTCCTTTTACCGGGTTTAGGAGACAACCCTTACAAGTACTCACTCTCCTCTCTTAAATAGAATTCTAACACTTAAGCTAGAGGAGGGAAATTCTAGAGATTACAGTAGTGTTTTCTCTCTTTTAATCTCTCTGTGCTTGTGTGTTTAACCCAGGAATGGGAGGGGTATTTATAGGCTCTAAACTGGTTTGAATTAGGAGCTCAAAAATGTCATCTCCCGGATTTTCGGGGTCTTGGCGGTACCACCTCCTGACTAGGGCGGTACAACCGCCTGGTAGCTCAGAGACTGAGCCTTTGGGCAGTGCCACCGCCTGACAGGGGCGGTTGCGCTGCCCAGTCTCTCTCGGAGACTGAGCCCTGGCGGTGCCACCACCTGATTGGGGCGGTTGCACAGCTTGGCAGAGCTCAGAGACCGAGCTCAAGCGGTTCCACCGCTTGTCAAGGGCGATTGCACCGCCCAGTCTTGCTCAGAGACTGAGCCCAGGCAGTGCGACCGCCTGCCTGGGGCGATTGCACCGCCTAGCTTTCCTGGAAGACCCTCTCCTGGGCGGTGCCACCGCCTAGCAGGAATTCTAGTCCGAATGGGTTGATCCATTCGGCCCAATTTGAGTCTGTCAAGAGCCCAATTGTCCCCAGATTAAGTTAATTGGATCACCTCTCATTCCTAACTTAATCTACATGCTAACTATGACATTTCTTAAGACATTTACTGCAACTTGCTCCGGTGCGTCAATCGCTTCTTCCGGTGAGCTTCCGACAAACTTCCGTCGATCATCCGATGAACCCTCGGTGATGCTCCTGCAGATTTCCGGCAAACTCCTGGACTTACGATGATCCACTTGGCGAGTTCCGATGAGCTTCTTTGGCAAGCTCTTGGACTTCTTGGATTTGTTCCCGCAGAACCTCCGACGACCTGACACGGACTTAGCTAGTTTTGCCTAAGTCGTGCGGCACCCTCGCGCGTCCGTCCGCAAAGGTCAGCCTCCCCGAAGCCTCCCATTGTCCCTTAGGACCTACAAAAGAGAGAATGGGTTAAAGAGAACGCCTCAATCGGGATCCACAAGCAAACATGTCCAAAAAACACTTCATAGACAATGCAAATTACAAACAGACTTTACAAGCTCTGAACAGTGACACAACAAAGGGTAAAATGGTCCATTACAGACCGAAAAGCTCTCGCACATGTCCACATGACACAACCTTTATTTACAAGCCTAAAGAGGCCACCAACCCAACTAAAATGTGACTATTATGCCTTCGGTCGCCCCTCTACATGTTGTACAAGGCATGAACATGCCAAAAGACACGGACATACATAAGTATTACACCAAACACCCTGTTTCGAAGTTTGTCTGTGACATTCTCCCCCACTTATCCCTTCGACGTCCTCGTCGAAGCCTTTGTGAACACTGCAACTCTTCGCCTTTACTGAATCTTCAATCTTCTGCTCCAGCTGCAATGCGCCTCCTGGCTCCCAGCTACTCTCCGTTGCTGTTTTTGAGTAGTCGAACCTTTGATCCGCCATGCTGCTTCAACTTGCCATTGACTCTGACTCTGGTGTGGGGTTGGCTGAGTTGTATTGATCCTCGTTGATTCCTGCGGATCCACCAAATGAAGGAAAAGACCATTCTTACTGTGCTAGTTTCTCAAAATTTCCACATGCTGCTTGAACTGGGTGGATGCTTGTTGGAGCTTTAACGAGCATCGCCTCGCAAACTTCTAAAGTTTTGGGTCCTTCCTCCACAAAATCTGCTCATTGACTCTTCTTTTAGTTAGTTGTCACATCCAAGTAGGTTCGCATCACTTCCACTTTTGATTGGCATTTCGTTGGGAAATGAAGTGGACAATCTACTCTCAGTAGCACTGATCACCGTTGGTGAGGATTTAACAACTATTGTCTTCCATTATCCTCGAAGGGTCTTTGAACTTGTGCAGAGCTCCTCTGCTAGATAAATAAGAGAACCGGGGTACTCGGTTTTGCCCATTCTCTTAAGAGTTGAGAAGGCAAAGGTTACTTGACTTCGCCCGCCTCCTCGAGGTTGTACTTCATGCATCGAGCTGGTTATTGGCCTTTGCCTGCTCTTTGCTCACACTTCTGAAGTACTTGAAGTGTTTGCACTCCTTACGTTGAGTTAGCTACTGTGATTCACCTTCTCAATGCCATTGAACTTCTGGAATGCAGGAAGTTTTCACCCCAACTTGGAGTAATTCTCTGATAGATGAGGTCGCCTTTGGGATTGTACCGTCTTCTCCATCAACCCTACCGCCTACTCCACTGAGTAGCAAAGGTACAGCACCGCGTACTACCTGCTTCGTTCCTTGGTCGTGCACTCTTGCATGACCCGAAGTCCTTCACTTATGGCTATCTTGATGAGAAACTTGTTGACACCGGTCTTACGAAGTTTCTCGGCCTCTGCCCTTCAGCCTTGTCTCGGTACTTGGAGATTGCCTCTGCATGCTCCACCTCCTCGACCCCTTACACGACCAAGCGCTCTCCCTCCGTGAGAGTAAGGGATCAATGACTTTCACGGAAGTCCCGCCTCTGCGGTACCATGGCGCTACCATGCCCATGGCCCTACTATCCGTCTCCTTGCATCTGTATCCCTTTTCTTCACGATCAGTAGATATGTCTCCATGGCACTCCTCTGAGTCCACCTCCATTCTGACTGATGCTTGAGTTTGGGTAGCTAAGTCCCTCTGGACTCGTCGTCGCTTCCTCGCCCCTTTCGACCTCCTGCTTCAACACCTCTGTATTCTCCAAGAAGTCTGTTTGGTCGATGGAAAGACAGACTGCAACTCCCATGCATGGCCTCTGCCATCACATTGTAGGGTTTGCACCGATTCTGTTCTCCTTAGCTTCCTTGGTAGCAACGTTCGCTTACTCGACCTTGTCCCCTGACTTGTCGGGCTCCCTTAAGCGAATATGAGCTCTGGAGTAGTCCAACTCTCCAGCTGCTTCGATCATACCTCTGCATGATCAAGTTCCTCCTATGGAACTCACTGGTACTTGCATTCGAACTTTTCCCTTGGTGGAACCCAACCCCCATATGCTGATGACCAAGGCTTTCATCCGAAGCAAAATTTGATGCACGCACGGAAGACCCGCCTCTGCGGTACCATGGCCTTCACTCCTTGAATTCATACCCTTCTTGCCGTCGTGTTGTTCACCGAAGTGGAGCTCCCAGTAGCTCCCGATCATACCTCCATATGATCTAGTCCCTCTCGGGACTATGTTGTGTGTGTCGCATTGCCACGAACTGTTCCACCACGATCCGCTGCACCATGTCGCCTCCTGGTGACATCTCCATTGCATTCTGATCCTTGTGGAATAAACTCGAATTGTGAACCCTCCATGTGTGGCCTCTGCCAATACATCGCAGGGTCTCCTCCACCTTCGATTTTGTTCGCTCCTTTGGCAATCGACCTTCATCCACCCACTCTTGGGTCACACCTAGATGAAGCACCGCTCTAGGACAGTCCGTCGCCTAGTAGCTCCCGAAGTCCACCGACTTCACTGTAATTTGTGCACCATTGTCTGGATCCTGTGCCTCTGCCCCTACCAACACAATCTCCGCTGTGCACTGCTTCCTTCATAGCAACTCGAATGGCAACACTATGGCATATTCTTTAAGAGTACCCGCCTTTGCGTCCTCTTGCCCCGTGCTAAGGCCTTCTGAACCCAACTTCGCCTCCGCAAATTGAGTCGCCTTAGTTCCTCCAAAAATGCTTCTCCGAGATAAGGTGCATTTGCCCCGAAGCTCCCTTCGTCTTTGGCACCATGCAAGATGAGTCCGCTCCGTCAGAATGAAGGACCCATGGAACAACATGATCCTACTATTGCCTCTGCAAGAGTTCATGTCCTTGACCTCTGTCTAAGGAAAGCACTGTGCCTCTGCTCCACGTTCCAACTTCTATGCTGGCTCCCTTCATGCGGCTTGGGTATTTCGCCAAGTTACACCCAAGTTGCTCCGCTCCTCGTTTTTGCATTGAGTCGATGGTGGCCCTCGCCCACCATTCCACGAGTCAACCCTCCCTTGAGTCCGATCTCTACATCGACTCTAAGTGTGCCTTCATTTAAGTTGCTTTAGGTCGCTCCCCCACTTGATCTCGCAATGCATCCACCAATGCATTCTCTTGAGCGAGATCATGCGACAACTCCTCGCTGCTTGCTCGGTCCATTGAGCTTCGTGCAGTTGTTGTTTGTGAGGTACTCCTCCTCAACATGTGAAGTTCGTCTCACATGATTCTCCCTCTAGAGAGCCGAGACTTATCCCTCCTGGATAACTGTCCCGTTGGAGCAACATCTCTCTTCGTTTCAGAGACCACCATCCCCTTGGACTACTCCGATCTGCTGAACAAACTGTGCATTGTTCTGCCTCCTACAAACGCACTTGCTAGATTGTGACTCCACGTCAATACAGCCCCCACTGCACCCCTCAAGGCCTAGCAACATGCTGAACTCATTGCACACTTCAGCCTCCTACGAACGTATCCTTCGCATGCCGAAGAGAAAGTTTCAATGCTCCATGGCGCCGAGTCTCGGTCGCCTTGGGATGGCCACGAACATTCCATCGTCCGTATACAAGCCCATGCATGAGTACCAAATTCTTCAAGTTAGCAATTCCCCTCACCTCTGTGAGCTTTGCATAACTCTTTTGGTCATTGAGCAACTCATTCCACCTTAGATGGTCTCATTCTTGCCAAGCGCCTCGCTTGCCTAGAGCACCATCAAGTATAGTTGTCAACATTGAGCCGTAGCTCAAACTCAGCCATCCCAACCTTTGTGCGCTCTAAATTCTTCCAAGCTTGCCTGTTCTCGTGGTGCCTCTTGCGCGAAGGGTTGCCCATTCCTCTGAATGCCAATCTCAGATGCCCGCTCCTTTGAGCGACTCCTTTTCCCTACATCTCCATGCCCGTTTTCCCGCAAACGGTCGCGCGTGTGCTGACTGCCCTCAACGTAGCCCCACTAGGTCCCCCACGTTTGCATGTCAAGTGTTTCTATGAGTGCTTGTCCCGCTCTGATACCATATGACACGGACTTAGCTAGTTTTGCCTAAGTCGTGCGGCACCCTCGCGCGTCCGTCCGCAAAGGTCAACCTCCTCGAAGCCTCCCATTGTCCCTTAGGACCAACAAAAGAGAGAACGGGTTAAAGAGAATGCCTCAATCGGGATCCACAAGCAAACATGTCTGAAAAACACTTCATAGACAATGCAAATTACAAACAGACTTTACAAGCTCTGAATAGTGGCACAACAAAGGGTAAAATGGTCCATTACAGACCGAAAAGCTCTCGCACATGTCCACATGACACAACCTTTATTTACAAGCCTAAAGAGGCCACCAACCCAACTAAAATGGGACTATTATGCGTTCGGCCGCCCCTCTACATGTTGTACAAGGCATGAACATGCCAAAAGACACGGACATACATAAGCATTACACCAAACACCCTGTTTCGAAGTTTGTCCGTGACAGACCGTCCGGACTTCCATCGAACTCCCTACATGATCATAGTCTTGACTCCAGCGCAACTCCTACTGTATGTCTTACTTCCATCGTAGTTAATCCTGCACATGTAAAACAAAACTTCGATCGAGACAATTAATCCTAGGCAATTAACCAAGTTGTCTAGCATGTCATTGGTCCCTCGACGCTTCGTCCGATTCTTCGACGCATCGTCCTCTCCTACGGCCTATTGCCCAATCGACCAATTGACTCCGCAACTCTGATATCCTTGGCACAATACCCGCTCTTCTTGGCCCGATGCCCGAGTCCACGGCCCGAAGCCTTTTGTCGATACATCGACCGATCCACTGGCCCGACGTCCAATCTTCTGACATATTCCTCCAGCACAACATGATTTTTCCTGCTTTAATTGTCTCATCCTGATCGAAGCATCCTGCGTCACTCAAAACGTAGATTAAAACATAAACACATATCAAGTGGTTTCATCATCAAAATACGAGATTCAACACTGATATGTTCCGAAATATTTCATTTGTCATTGACATGCTCCAAAACACTTCATACGCCATTGATAAGCTCTGAAATATTTCATTGGTTATTGATATGCTCTGGAACATTTAATACGCTATTGATATGATCCAATTACTCTTTATTTTATTTGTTATAAACCAAATATATTTGATTGAAATGACATTTGTGATTTTATATCTAATGAGATTATATCTATGAATTCTTGTATTTTGCCTTGTATTTTGATATCTTATTTGTTTGAAAATTGTCCTCTTTTGCTATAGATATATTAGTCACTTACTGAGCTTTATATGCTCACTCCATTGTTATATAAATTTCAATGAAAGACTAGAAGATTTTGGGCATATCTTTATTAGTAGATATGTTTTTATTATATAAGTACACTTTGTGTCTAATGAAATATGACGGTAAATATAAAGTTATGGGTTTTGTATAAGTTTAAAGGACCTCTCGTGTTTAGGATCCGGAATGTTAAGTTTAATTGGTGTAATGATATGAACTTATGGTAAAGGTTGGTTTTGTGATTGTATAGATTCCCACACTTATGGATTTATGTTGCGGTTATTGTTTTGGTGAGTTGACTTCAGATTTTATAAATCATCGAGCGATTATGTTGTATGATTATAAACTGTACAGGTTTTATGGATCATTAGATGTTTGAATATTTTTAGTATTTTTAAATGTTAGTTTGGATCTGGATTGGTTTGTGATGAAATTTTAATATTATCGATTTGAGGGGCATGATAGATGTTCACTTAGGGATCTTTAGGGTTTAGTTTATATCTATAAGATGGCCTAGTTAGAGGTGAAGTTGTTTGATATGTTTGATTAATCAAATTTTGTAAAGGTAGTTTGCTTGAAACTAATATTAAGTGTGATCAATAAAGTCGTTGTAATACTTAAGTCAATTCACCGGTAAAAAAAATCATAAATAACTTAAAATTTCATGATAAGTTTTGATAATTTGAGATGAGAACGTACTTAGTGAAATACCTATTGCTAATATTCATTCTATAATCGCTATAAGTTATAAAGGATTACATACTTGGCAAAGAAATATTTTTTTGAGATACTATGATAATGTGGCATGCCTAGTTGGCATGTTGAAGTTGGGTTTTATATGTCGAGTCTCAATTGACTATACATAATTATCATATCACTTATCCCCATAACGTATTATCCCTATAATATTTTAGAGTAAAGATATATCTATGCTATAGCGTTAATGTCCCTCTGGAGAATTTTATGGGGTGTTTCTTGGATAAAAAATGACTAGAGGGTGATTTAGATGCTTTCGGATAATATAGATACATCAAATATAGGGATGCTTTGCTGGATCAAGATATATCTATAAGCATAAAATCTGTAATATGTTATATGTAATGCGAAAAACTTTGATGCCAAGATTGAAATCAAATAACAATAGATAGAATATATGATGTGTACCTTATGATGCCATCTGAAAATAACTTTATCAGATCTGGCTAGACTTTCCTTGTCCTCTTTTTCTATCTTTTTATAGGATCATTTAGATTGATGGATTGGGTATAAGAAGGATGAGAGGGAAACCGTAATCTCTAAATAACTATCATGTATCTACGTCCCATATTTGTATCCACGTTCATCATGTCATACATCGTGTAACACATGTCATTTAGATCCTAGATATCGTATTTGTATATAGACGAAAGTAATAAGCAATTAGGAGAGTTTCTTCAAAATCTTCTAAAAAATCCTATAGACTTCCTTTCTATTAGTTATAACTTTCATAATTCAATCAATTTATAATATATCTTATTAATTAAATAAGATCACATAATCTAACAATATCAAGTTTTTTTTATACTTATTTCATCAATAAATGCATTGTACATGAGAATATGTTTTCCCTCGTTAAGACGTATTGGATGCTTTGATTCTTATATCATGAGTAGACATGATGTGAGCTAGCAGATGCTACAATTGAGATATTTATGATAAAATTCTCTTTGATGCGCATGTCCGAGGCATCATGATGCTTTGTTTGAATAGTGTATATCAAATACTTTGATGCTTATGTCTTGAATAGACATGATATATTTTACTTGACTAAAGCAAATAAGATGCTTTGATCTTTGCCTGATTATGACATCTTCATTAGTGCCCTGTTAACGTAGAAAGTTAATTCACTAAAAGATCAAGAAGACTTTAGGAGCCTAAGATGAGTTTTAAGGGTATAAGATGACAAACTACCTAACAACTTATAAAAGATTAAATACTTTAATAAAGGAATACTTTTAAAAACATTAATAAGAGAATATTCTTCCATTATATCATTATACTTTTAAAAACATTAATAAGAGAATATTCTTCCATTATATCATTCTGATGTGGCACTCATAGTTGACACATAATCATTAGACCCCACATGTTTGATGTTGAGTTATGATTGAGTGTGGATAATTATCATATCATATACTAACTTTAACATCTCTACTGGGGTGTCTCAAGCTCCACATAATTTTTCTGATGGCTGCAATTAGGGATGTGGTAGTAAGAGAATCACATTATTTTCATTACCCAAAACCACACTTTATTCAGTAGCATTACAAACAAATTTGAATAATCCAGAATATCATGACAACTGTTGCACATTCCCATCTCAAGTTACATGGAAATTGTAGTGAAGTATCAGTGGCCATCCCATATATATATATATATATATATATATACAAAGTTGCTCCTTGTACACAAAGTTGCTCAATTCTAAGAAGAAAGTAACAACCAGAGATAGCTGGAGCAGAGACTGAAGGCGACACCAACTTCTCTCTACTCAAACATTTTGCCTCTGATTGCTGGAGAGGAGGGCAAGACCTTCACCAGCCTCTCAACATGTCATCACTCCACAACCATACAGCTGTTTATCAACTCATAAGATTGATTTAAGTGGCTTTGCCAAATTTTTCGTAGTTCTGGATGCCCGGTCTCAAGCCATGGCTTCCCTGGTCCGGTGAAGTGAATGACAGCAGCAGATTCCAGCAGTTAATGATCGGGCATTTGCCAACCTAATCCTGACAAGAGCCACGAAAGATCAATTGGCAGAACTTGTCCACGGAATGCTAGTAATGCTGGCAGCAGCGATCCCATGGGCCACAAAGTGAATCCAGACTCACGATTCTGCATACAAAATTTAAGCTTTCGGTTAATATTGTTTACAGCTTAGCACCTTGTGAATGCAAAGAACACTAAATTGTTGATCTGGAAGAACATGCCAACTTAAGCCAGCGCTGGTGGGTCCTGGTGATGTTGTTCTTTCTCCATGCTCGCAGATCGAAAATGTTCATGCCCTCCAAACATGCACACTGAGTTCTCTGCAAGTCCAATGATGATGACGATATCAATGGATTTGAGACATTCATGTAGTCATTGAATGTCTTCCCAATACAAAGGCCATGATTGCACTCTTGTGAACTAACAGCACCCATGACAAGTCCATGGAGATCTAAATGCCACAGTGATGTCAAGTCTCTCTGCACCACCACATCGTCATCCAGAAAGATTACCCTTTCCAACTTTGGAAACAGCTGCTCGTGCAAAACCACCAGTTAATGCTTCTGATTATTTAACTTCTCTTTCAAAAGTTAGCAGTATATATCATTTAGAATCTGTGTTACCTCTGGAAGATGTATCCTCATATAATTCACGAGTGAAAACGTGCTTGGTTTTAAAGCTGAAAGTCTTCTGTATTCTTCAGCTACTCCCCTGTAGTAGCGATAAGCGTATGAGCTCTGATGAAGCTCCTCTACTGTGTCCATGATCACCGCATCCTCATCAGGAGGGAAGTTGAATTGGTGAAGTCCCCTTACCTCCAAAATGGCAGGAAAGACAGAGTGGAGAGCAAACCAGGTATGCATCGAGGTGTAGGTTTTCTTATCAGTGATAATGTGGAACACTATATTCTCGGCATCATCACAACTTGTCAGCATGGATGACACCACGACAGCAGCAGCAAGTATGTTGTCAGTAACAAGGGCAACATGAAGGTAAGAGTTATTTGTCAGGCACGAGGCATGTTCAGGTGGTTGGAGAGAAGATCGAGCAGCAGCATTCACTAGGTACTGCTCTGCCAACCTCAAGCTGAGGCAATGCATGCTTCAAGCCTAGCAGACTGGATTTCTTGATCCATCTTCAGTAGCTGATCAGAGGTTATAACACAGTTAGCTATTTATGATAGTATGAAGTGTAAATGATCCATCAGATGCAATGAATTCTACAACAGAAGGATGTAAAAAATAATTCATTAGATCCAATTAAAATCTCCCAAGGATCTAAGTCTAAGGGAAAATGGTTTTATTATTGGAAAAATGACAAAGAAAGCAAGGATTTAATAGTTCATTCGTAAGAGGCTTACAAGGTTTCCTTTTGGACTAAGATATCCTAATTCTAACCATATCATGCTTCCATTACTTATTTTTCTACATTTTATTATGTCTTTCTCTTATTTTTTTATCAAATTTGTATTCTGCTCTTACCACCTCAATAAGTTATATGCATTTTGGCACTGTGTCAACTCCGATTAAATATTGGATTACTACTTTCTATGAGTTAATGACTTGATCGTGACACTCTTTTGTATCCATATAAGGTGATATAGAACAAAAGAATGGAATGGGAGTCCTATAGCAAAGAAAACATTTCCTTTACCGGGATCTCATATTGATGGAAGCGAAAAGAGGAAGAGAGAAAAAGTAACAGATGAAAATCATTTTGATTCTTAAGCAACACATGTAGGGTTCTTAAATCTCACAATAGATACACCTCATGAGCAGATAATGAATCACATATTTTCAAAAAGATGGTGGCCTCATATCACTTGTATACAATGTAAATAAACACAAATTTTCATTCATTCAGTCATGTTCTTGATTAACATATTATCTTCTCTATAGACACCCCTTTTAAGTGTGTTGTGAGAACTCTCCAAAAAGCTAAAACTCATGAACAAAGGCATTCATGTACAGTTGGATATTGCACATCCAGTATGTAATTTTCAGACAGCATCTGATGGTGTGCATAATAAGCCAACAGTAGACGTCCATTCAGCTAGCAACAAATGGATTGCAGGCATGATAAATATCGGGCCATGCAACCTGCACCTCTACTTTTTGGCGCAAGTATGGCCCTTCATTTTTCAACATGAAGCCAGCACTAGTTTGCAGAGTCACTCTGCAGTAGCTGGTTAAGAACAAAGGATATGATCCAATTGCCAGTTGCCACTGTTACGTTTGTGCAAGTTTTTTGCTATCAACAATGACTCGGTCAGCATGTCTGGTGAGATGATCTATGACCATGCTTTCATGCCCAAGGCCCCATATCGTACTTACTTGCTGCTTGTATTAGAAATCCTGACCATGCATCTCAATGTAGGTGGATTCAAGAATGCTATAAGTTACAGCTACATTGGCAATCGAATCTTGAGAGTTCCTTAAACACAAGATGAGACAGAATTAAAAAAAAGACTCCTCTAAGGTGCCTCGGGAGTTCACTCACTCATATGGAATTAGTTAGTAAATGCAAATAGACATAGTGCACCTCAGCCTTTGCCCATCATCCAACCATTTAAATAAGTTACCACAGATTTAAAGTGACCTATCACCCAGGACATGTATCATCAGTAAGGTCCCCATGTGTCAGCAGGCTAGTGCAAGTTGAATCCAAGTTGCTCAAATCCTTGCCACTACCTAATTGTCCTTTACCAAGTTCAAATGCACCATCTCATAATGGGTGTGGGTTCTCTAACATTTATATTCTGAAAAGTCTAACACTATTGTACATCAGAATTAAAGCTCTGCAAGAGGATTCATAAAGGGCAGACGTACCATGGCCTTGGTCTTCAACAAGAATGTTCTGAGGTCAAGGTGTTGATAGAAAGAGGGAGAACTCGTTTCTAATATCAGATCATCCAACGAATCCGGTGCAGCATTCACCAACCTTTGATCTAAATTATGTCCCCCTTCGTCCGTCCCCTCCAAGTATACTCTCCTTAGTTCCTTCATGAAATCCTGGAAACAGTAATGGTCAACTTTACTAGAGCTAATCTTGTGCAGGTAAAGCAAACATGAGTAGGAGGAAGCCATAAGACAAAACTGGGTGGTAATTTTCCTATGCAATCATTTACTCTTTTAAAACCTTCTACATTGTGGAGTACAACAATCAAGAGACTAAAGTTTATGAATCCATCAGCGCATGATCAGGGAACAGGACAGCAGATGCACTGCGGAATACTGCATAAATCATAATTTCATTCTGACACCACAGACTCCAAATTATAAGATAGGCAAGAGAAAAAGAAATCATTCCAGATGCACTGTGGAATATTGCATAAGTTATAACATTACTCTGACACTAATTCTCTAAATCTGAGGATTTTCAAACAAAGAAAAGAGATGACAGAACATGATTGCACATCTATTATGGAATGCTGCATAAGTTATTACATCAGTCAAAAGTTCTCTTCTTCTTTCTTCCTTCCATCCATATCTAAGTATTACATAACACATAAAAGATCCTGACCACTTGATCATACATATAATACACTAACAATGTTTACGACATTGCGGAATATTTAGAAGAAGGGGGGAAAAGGATTGCAGATGCAAGATGCATTGCGGGATACTGTACAAGCTTTTACAACATTGAGACACAAAACACCCTAAAAAAGAAATCTTTACGTATTCGCTGTGGAATACTGCATAATTATTACATTATTCTGACACTATTTACTCTAAATTCACAAGATCTAGAAGAAAGAATAATAAATCATGATCAGGGTACAGGATTGCAAATGCATTGTGGAATACTGAACAAGTTATTACATCACTCTGACCCCAAAACACACTACTAGATTTCAAGATGGAAAAAAGGCAAGAAAAAATAATTAGATTCGAAAAAAAAAACAAAAGAAAAGGCTTCTTTTGTCTCAACAAGTGCTCCAAATACTAGTTTGGGGGGTTGGGTGGGGTTTCCTCCTCCCTTCAAAACCACGCGGCCGGAACTGGTCTAGATTCCAATAAATCCAAACATATCCACATGTGATAGATTTTCTTTCCGATAGTTTTGTTCTCCAAATGAGACAAATTCTGATCTAAGGAATAAACAAAATGACTATAATGTCCTCGATCTAACCTCACGTGTCAACACAGTCAATTCGAGAGCAGTGAGAAAGGAAGAGATAGAATGAAGGAAGAAGAGGAAAGTGGCGAGCGAACGATCACAGACCTGAGATGAATCAAGTAACAACCGAGGCCCAATCCTCCACCCTAAGCAACCTGAATCCATTCACTCATCACAGTGACCGCTAGTAACAGTTGAATCCGTAGCTGCAGCTGAAAGGAACTTGGAAGAGAGAACCAGAAAGGAAAGGGCGAGAAAGGATTACAAATGGAGGCGGCCCTGATGAAGACGAAGGGGAGAAGCAGGGCCATGACGAGGATGACGGGCACAACCAAGCGGTAACGCAACCGCCGACTCGATCCCTTCAACTTCATAACTCCGTCTCACGCAGCGCATCCCCCTCGAGATTGGTCACCAGCCACTCTTGTGCCGGGACGGAACACCTCATTCCCGTCTTCCTCTCGATCTTTACGCTGTTAGTCTCAACATGTTGGTTCCATCGGGCAGTAAACTAAATTCTGATTTATTAAAAAAAAAAAAACGTGCACAATGAAAAACAAAATGAGAAAAAAAATTAAGGTTTTTTTTTACTTTTGCTCATCGAGCATCTAAATTTTATTGATTTTGACTTAAATTTTATATAAAGAATTCTTGTAACAAGTTCTCCGATCTTAACTGGTATCGATCTATAATTTATCCTATCTAATGTTCTTTTCTGTTATACCCACTTCGTAAGATCTAAAATTTTCTTTCCATAAAATTTATTTTTGATAATGATGATATGTTAATGTTGAGTCAAGATATGTGTTCTTTATGTTGTTATAATCCTTTGGTTATTCTTGAAAAGACTTATTGTAAACTTGTTATCATTATTGGTGATAGTGGAAGTTTGAGGTAGATTACGTCCCGTAGTTTTTCCCGTATTAGGTTTTCCGCATAAAAATTTGGTGTCTCACTTTGTAACTGATTTATTATTCTACTGCTTATGCTGCTCTAGTTAATATTTGTATTTTAGTAACAAGTTGGTATTTTGATATACAAAGAGGAAAAATAATTATTCCACTATAATAGTTTTTCTCAACAAATGATATCATAGCAACAAATTATTTGGTGCTAGTTTTTTTCTTTTGTGATTGAAATGGAGGAGTCAGATGATATGATTAAATTGAACTCATCAAATTATTCCACTTGGAGACATATGATGGAAGATTTACTTTATTGCAAAGATTTGTATAAGCTCATTAAGGTTAAAGATAAATCTTCTACTATGGAAGATGAGGAACATGATGTTCAACATAGAAAAGCTATTGCTTATATTAGAAGATGAATGGATATAAACTTGCATGAGCATATTTATGATGAAACCAGCTGATATTGTTTGGCAAAGGTTAGAAAACCTCTTTACAAAAAAGACAGTGAAAAATAGAATTTCTCTCCTCGGAAGACTTGTAAATTTAAAGTATAAAGATAGTGGTAACATTGTTGAGCACATAAGCCTATTTCAGAGTCTTGTAAACATGTTGTTACTATAAAAATAAATATAGATGATGAGATGCAAGGATTATTACTTCTCAACTTTTTACTGGAAAGTTGAAAAATATATGTTGTGACAATTTGTAACTCTACGCCAAAGGGGACTCTAATTATAGATATGGTTAAAGACAGTTTGCTAAATGAAAATACCAAAAGGAAAGAACAGGAAGAATCTTCTTCTGGTGCATTTGTTATTGAAAAACTGTTAGGTCACATGAAGAAAGATGGTAGGTTTTGGAAGCGAGAACAGAATGAAAGGAAGAAAAATGAGAAAGAGACCAATATAGTTAATGTTGAAGGTGATATCATTAATGTTTGTGAGGACGGTTGTGTCCGTCTTGTAGCTCACGATAGTAACTGGGTAATTGACTCTGGTGCTTCATTTCATGTTACTCCTCATAGTGATTTCTTCAGATCTTACACTACTGATGATTTTGGTAATGTTAGAATGAAAAATAATAGTATATCTAATATTATGGGTATTTAAGATATTTGCTTGGAGACCAGTATTTTGAGCAAATTGATACTCAAAGATGTCATACATGTTCTAGATATTCGTCTTAACTTGATATCTATATACAGACTTGATGATGAGGTATTTACACACTATTTTAGTGAAAACAAATGGAAACTCACTAAAGGTTCTCTAATTATGATGAGAGAAAAGAAGCTTAACTTTTTTTATGTTATGAAAGCTAAGCTACATAAAAGAGATATTAATATAATTCATAAGGGTAAAAGTATAGATCTTTATCACTAGAGACTTGATCATATCAACGAGAAGGGACTTCAAACTCTTACTAGAAAGCAATTCATACTAGAGTTGCAAGGTACATCTCTTAAATCTTGTGATCAATGCTTAGTTGTAAAAACACATAGAGTTGCCTTTCATACATATCTATCATCTAAAAGATCAAATGTTATTGATTTGATTTATACTGATGTTTGTATTATGCAAACTAGAACTCTTGGAGGTGCTCTTTATTTTGTTACTTTTATTGATGACCATTCTAGAAAAGTATGGGCTTTTGCTTTAAAATCTAAAGACCAGTTACTCAATGTTTTTAAAGAGTTTCATGTCAGTGTTAAAAGAAAAATTAACAAAAAGCTAAATTATGTTCGAGCAGATAATGGTGGCGAGTACAAAGGTCGTTTTGAAAATTATTACAAGTTCCATAGTATCAAAATTAAGAAAATAGTTCCTAAAACTCCTCAGTAGAACGATGTGACAGAAAAGATAAACAGAACCATTGAAGAAAAGATTAGATATATGCTTTCCCATGCCAAGTTACCTAAGTCATTTTGGGGGAGGCTATGAGAACTACAGCTGACCTTATAAATCTTTCACCATTAGTTCTTCTAAAAAGTGATGTTCCAGAGAGAGTATGGAAAAAAAAAAGACATATCTTATAATCACTTAAGAGTCTTTGTGTGTAAAGCATTTGTTTATATTCTCAAATATGAGAGGTCCAAGCTCGATAATAATGTAAAGGCATGTATCTTCTTGGGATATGGTCATGAAAAGTTCGGTTACAGATTATGCGATCTAGTCAATTAGATGATTATTAAAAGCAAAGATATTGTGTTTCTTGAAGACCAATTGTTTGATGATGGTGATAATGTTGAGAACCCAAAAACCTTTGTTTATATTCCTTGGAGTTTGGGTCCAGTTCCTTCACCTATAGTTCATGATGATCATGGGGGAGATGAAAAAGAATATTGTAGTGAGAATGTCAGTGATGATACTCCTACAGTTGATAAAGTTGAACCAACTGAACAAGCACCTCTACCATATTATGAACGAGTCGGCACTAAGAGGGTGAATTAGTACAATGGTAAAAATCACAGTTTTGAAAATTTCTTTCATTTCGTACAATAAAACCAATTTCGAAAACTTGCTCAACTTGAAAGCGTATTTGTAAACATGTTGAAAGCAGTAAGCAAGTAAGGAGGTTTGCAGTAAAGTAAGTTGCACAATAGAAAATCAAACCAGATTTTTATAATGGTTCGGTCGTCATGACCTACATCCACTCCACCGATTCCTCTTTCGTTGAGGCCATCGGCATCCACTATCAATCTTCCTTTAATAGGTGAAGATCAACCTCCTTCTTATACTCCTCTTCTCCTTTTCACAGGTTTAGAATATAACATTTACAAGCACACACTCGTCTCTAAACAAAATTCTAAGTTTAAGCTAGAGGAGGGGATTTCTCAAGAGATTTCTACAGCGTTTTCTCACTTTTAAACTCTTTGTACTTGTATGTTTTAACTAGGGATAAGAGGGGTATTTATAGGCTTCAAGTTGATTCAAACATGGAGCCTAGAAAGGTCTCATCCCAGGTTTCCTGGGTACTGACGGTACCACCGTCGTTCCTAGGCGATACTACTATCGCAAGATCTACCACTGAACGGTACCATTGCTTGATAGGGGTGGCACCACTACTGGCAGCATTACTGCTAGTGGTATCACTGCCCAGCCTGGGCGGTACCACTGCCCAAAATACTTGGGGTGTTGTTCCCCAAGCGGTGCCACAGCCGGCTAGGGTTTCAGCACCCTGATTGGGCCTTGAATCCGACCCAAACCAGCCCAACTTTGGGCCTAGTTGGCCCCTAACAGAGTTGATGGGATTACCTCTCAATCCCAACTCCAATTATGTGCTAGCTATGATTCCTAAGACATAATCTAAGCAAGATAAGTCCGGTTTCTTTCGGCGATCTTCCGACGAACTTCCGACGATCTATCGGCAATGTTCCAGTGGTCTCCCAGTAAGCTCCTGAACTTTACGACAATCTTCTTGGCGAGTTCTGACGAGCTTCCTTGGCAAGCTCCTAGACTTCTCGGTTGGTTCCGACAGAACTTCCGACGAACGTTCGGATATCCGACGAACTCTCAAACTCCCAACGCGATTTCCCAACGAAATCGCGTTCTTGACTCCGGGATTTCATTTTGCTTTATGCTTTGCTATTATAGTTAATCCTGCACACATAAAAATACACTTTGATCTAGACAATTATTACAAAACATGAATCATGTTGTCCGGCATGTCATTGGTCCATCGATGCTTCATTCGATTATTCGGCGCATCGTCCGATCTTACGGCCTATTGCCTAATCGGCCAGTTGATCTCCGCAACTCCGATATCCTTGGCGCAATATCCGCTCTTCTTGACCCGATACCCGAATCCATGGCCCGAAGCCTTCTGTCGATACGTCGACCAATCCTCCAGCCCAACATGATTCTTCCTACTTTAATTGTCTCTCCCTAATCAAAGCATCCTGTGTCTCTCAAAACGCAGATTAAATCATAAATACTATCAATTTGTTTCATTATAAAAATCCAAGATTCAACAATCTCCCCCTTTTTTATGATAACAACCAATTGATGACGAAGTTAACATTAACTCCTGTAGTTTAAACAAACTCCCCTATTATGCCATATTGATAGAACCTTGAATTCAAGCTGAATTCAAGTCGTTGCAAATTTCATCGTGAATATTTGCAACACGTCATCATGTCATATTGATAGAACCTTGAATTCAAGCTGAATTCAAATCATTAAAAATTTTATCATAAATATTTGCAACACGTCATCATATATAATATGATCATACTTCTCCCCTTTTGTCAACAACAAAAAAGAAGAAGTTCCAACTATCAAGTGTTTGAGATATAAGTTCAAATCATTACATAAAAAACATAATATCAAGTTTTATCATCATGCAATTTGTAAGTTAAAAAATTTAGCAAATGTTACATCATGCAAGCTATCAAGTTTTAGGTATGCAAGGTAGTAAGATAGCAAGTTTACAACATACATGCTAGCAAAAATTTTGAAAGAAAATGCAAGATAGCTTTCTTGTTGAAGTGTGTAAGCTAGCGATTCTTGCTTCCTATTGCAATGTGCAAGTTGCAAGTTTTGCTTCTTGAGATTGGCAAGAGAGTAATGTTCAAGATAGCAAGCTCTTTCTTCTCTTTTGAGAAGTATCATTTTTACTTTCTTTGTAAAGTGCAAGCTAGCAAAATTTTACATTATTTTACAATAATCCACTCCACCAATTCCTCTTCCGTTGAGGCCACCAGCATCCACTATCGATCTTTCTTTAATAGACGAAGATCAACCTCCTTCTTACACCCCTATTCTCCTTTTCACAGGTTTAGAAGACAACCTTTACAAGCACTCACTTCTCTCTAAACAAAATTCTAAGTTTAAGCTAGAGGAGGGGATTTCTCAAGAGATTTCTACAGCATTTTCTCACTTTTAAACTCTCTGTGCTTATGTATTTTAACTAGGGATGAGAGAGGTATTTATAGGCTTCAAGTTGATTCAAAATCGGAGCCTAAAAAGGTCTCATCCCATGTTTCCTGGGTACTAGCGATACCACCGCCATTCCTAGGCGATACTACCATTGCAGGATCTACCACAAGGGTGGTACCATCGCATGACAAGGGCAGTACCACTGCTGGCAGCATTACTATCGATGGTACCATCGCCCAAAATACCTGGGGTGCTGTTCCCGAGGCAGTTCCACCGTCGGCCAGGGTTTCATCACCCTGGTTGGGCCTTGAATCTAGCCTAAACTAGCCTAACTTCGGGCCTAGTTGGCCCCTAATAGAGTTAATGGGATTACCTCCCAATCCCAACTCTAATTATATGCTAACTATGATTCCTAAGACATAATCTAAGCAAGATAAGTTTGATTTCTTCCAGCGAGCTTCCGGCGATCTTCCGATGATCTCTCGGCAATGTTTTAGTGGTCTCCCGGCAAGCTCCTGGACTTCACGATGATCTTCTTGGCAAGTTCCAATGAGCTTCTTTGGCAAGGTCCTAGACTTCTCGGTTGGTTCCGATAGAACTGCCGACGAACGTTTGGACTTGCAACAAACTCTCGAACTCCCAACGAAATCGCGTTCTTGACTCTGGGACTTCATTTTGCTTTATGCCTTGCTATTATAGTTAATCCTGCACATATAAAAACACACTTCGATCTAGACAATTATTACAAAGAATGAATCATGTTGTCCGGCATGCCATTGGTCCATCGACGCTTCGTTTGATTCTTCAGCGCATCGTCCGATCTTGCAGCCTATTGCCCAATCGGCCAATTGATCTCTACAACTTTGATATCCTTGGCACAATATCTGCTCTTCTTAGCCCGATGCCCGAATCCATGGCCCAAAGCCTTCTGTCGATACGTCGATCGATCCTCCAGCCTGACGCCCAATCTTCTAACACGTTTTCCTCCGGTCCAACATGATTCTTCCTGTTTTAATTATCTCTCCCTGATCGAAGCATCTTGCGTCAATCAAAATGTAGATCAAATCATAAATACTATCAATTGGTTTCATTATCAAAATCCAATATTCAACACACCACCAACTAAGATTCCATTGAGAAGATCCGACAATCATCTACTAGATATCCTCCACATGAGTATATTATGTTTACTGACGAGGGAGAGCTAGAAACTTACTAAGAAGCTATTCTACATGAGCATAAGAATGAGTGGGTTAAAGCCTTGCAAGAATAAATGAGATCCTTGCTTGAGAACCACACCTCTGACTTGGCAAAGTTTCCTAAAAAGAAGAAAGCTCTCAAGAATAAATTGATTTACAAATTGAAGATAAAAAATAATAGCTTTCAACAAATATATAAGGCACGACTAGTTTGTGAAAGAATTCAGTCAAAAGAAATGTATTGACTTTGAAAAAATATTTTCTCGTATGATGAAAATATCATCTATCTAAGTTGTTCTTGGTTTGACTACCCGCTTAAATTTAGAAGTTAGAGCAACTTGATATGAAAACAGCATTTCTTCATGGTAACTTAGAAGAAGAAATTTATATAGAGTAACCAAAATGTTACAAAATCAAGGGAAAAGAAAATCTAGTGTGCAAGCTTAAAAAAAGCTTATATGGACTCAAACAAGCACCAAGACAATGGTACAAGAAGTTTGATTCCTTTATAATGAGTCAATGATATAATAGAATCATATCTGATCATTATGTGTTTATAAAGAAATTTTTAGATAATGATTTTATTATTCTCCTATTATTGACCATGATGCTAGTAAAATGAAAAAGTTTAAAAGAGAGCTAAGTAAGTCTTTTGCAATAAAAGACTTGGGATCGGTGAAATAAATACTTAGCATGAAGATTCTTCGTGATAGAAAGAAAATGAAGATTTTGCTTTCTTAGGAGACTTACATTGAAAAGGTTTTTGAAAGATGAATAAAGCCAAAGCAGTTTGTTCTTCACTTGTAGGTCATTTCAAGCTTAGTTCGTAACAATGTCCTATAAGTGAGAAAGAAAAAAAACAAATATCCAAAGTGTCTTACTCATCTGTAGTAGGCAGTTTGATGTATGCTATAGTTTGTATTATGCTAGATATATCTCATTCAGTTAGAGTTGCCAGCAAATTTCTCTCTAATCCTGGTAAGAAACATTAGGCAACAGTGAAATAAATATTAATATATCTAAGAGATACTTCTAGGTTATGTTTATGTTTTAGGATGAACCTATGCTAGAAGGGTACATAGATGTAGACATGACATGTGATACTAATTCCAATAAATCCACTTCGAGATTCTTGATAATATTTACAGGGGGAGCAATCTCTTGGCAGTCTAAGTTATAGAATTGTGTTGTTTTGTCAACCACAGAAGTAAAATATATAGCAATTACTAAAGCATGCAAGGAAACTTTGTGGATGAAAAAGTTTCTATAGGAATTAGGCTTGAAACAAGAAGGATATACTATTTACTATGATAGTTAATGTGTCATTCACCTCTCCAAGAATTCAGCATACCATTCTTGATCAAGTATATTGATGTTAGATATCACTAGATTGTGATGTGCTTGAGACAAAAGAATTGCACTTGGAAAAGATGCATACGAATGAAAATGGATCAGATATATTGATAAAGTTTTTGTCTAAGGAGAAGCTTGAACTATATAGGTAAAAAGCGGGTTTAGTATAGCCCACCATATGAGCTGGAGGGGAAGAATTATTTGGTCTAACCTATATGTGGGTTTGAACTAGATAATTTGAAAAGTAAGCCCAATTCTGATTTATTAAAAAAAAAAAGGACATACACTTACTGCAGCGAACTGGCAAGGCGTGCTTGCAGCAAAAATAGCGACAACGTGAGAAAGAAACATAGAGAAAAGAGAAAAGGTGAAAAAAAGTTAAGGTTTGTTGGGGGCTTTCCGTAGATGATCGAGCAACTAAATTTTGTTGGTTTTGGCTCAAATTTTATATGAAGAATTCTTGTAACAAGTTTTGTAATCTTAATGGTACCAATTTTGGTTCAAATTTTATATGAAGAATTTTTGTAACAAGTTTTATAATCTTAATGGTACCGATCTACAATTTATTCTCTCTAAGGTACTTTCCTGCTATACCTATTTTGTGAGACCTAAAATTTTCTTTTTATGAAGATAATATGTTAATGTTCAGCGTCAAGATATGTGTTTTTATTGTTATTATGATCCTTTGGTTCTTTTGGAGAAAACTTATTGTAAACTTGTTATTATTATTAGTGATAGTGGAAGTTTGAGGTGGACTACGATCCCATGATTTCTTTTTTAAATTCAATATCTCAATTTGTGACTGATTTATTAATCTACTATTTAGAGCGTCAATTTTGTAAATTGCCCCTCGAAAAATATTAAAATAAAAAAAATCTCACGTTTTTTTTCTTAATTTTAATTTTAATTTTAATTTTAATTTAATGAATATTCAACAAGTGGAATTGAAAGTAACTCATGTTTGATAAAATTCATATTAAAATAAATAATATTGTTTATGAGGATTCATATTCTAAAAATCTTAGGACTCTTCTCTAAATTTCTTCAATTTTTGGACATGTATGTTTTAATTTGAGCATCGGAAAAGATATGCAGCCTAATGCAAAGAATTATTTACCTTTTATACTATATTCTAATTTAATTATTGAATGAGAAATTATTAGATTATGTGGTCCTGTAATTTGTGATAAGATATACTAAAGATTTAATTAAATAGCTTAACATATTTATCTTTAAATTTCACCGACTACTTCAAGTTCTGATTAACGTAGACCATCTCCATGACAAGGTAGAAGCGGAAGATAATGGAGTTGCTACATTAGCAGACACACAACTTACAGTAGGAAACAAACACGAGCCTAAGCACACTGGCTAGCAGCAACACACAAGCAGAGCTTCACGATGAGAAGAGCGAGAAGGAGATGAACGAGGAGATGAACAATGGCGCTAAACACAGCCTAATGGTGCTTCACGAGGTGGCCCTCGTTGGCCCTCTTGAAGAGCTCTGCCTGCGCTGCTGCGGCGCTGTTGGAGACCACCGCGGCGTTGAATGCATCCCTGACTTGCCGGGCCGTGAAGACGAAGCTCCTGCTCACCAGTGAGTTCAGGAACGACGCAGTCCCTTCCCGGTACAGAGCTCCGATCCCGTCGGCGCGGGTGTTCGATAGCGCCTCCAGCACGCTGGGGTTCCGCCCCAAAGCGTAAGTTGCCGGCGTGCCTAAGAGTTGGCCCAAGGTGCACCAGAACCCGAAGAGAGCCAGTATTGCTTCCGGGTGCGTTCTCCAGTAGCTACAAACACAGATCAATGCATGAACGAGGTCGGAAACCAATAGGCTCAGAAGGATGAGACGGAGATGCCGCTAGCTCTTACTCGCAGGTGAATGGTGAGGGATTGGAATCGGTGATCGGTGTCCCCGGAGGTGGCACGAGTGTAGGAGATGGAGGGGCGGTGGTGACCTGAGAAGAAGGTGCACCTTGAGACGGCACACCGCCGCCGCCGCCACCTCCATGCGACGGCGTCGTGCATGGAGTGCTCTGTGAGTCTGCACCATGCAAAGCAAACGTTGTGTCACAAGTCGCATTAACTCTTCACACCAATGCTTACTGTGAAGGAGACACATTACTCTTCTCGTCAACAACGCTAGTGACAGGTTGCTGAGAAACCAGCCATATGAGCAGAAAGAAGATGAGAAGAAGTTTCCCTTTCTTCATACTCCCCTCCGTGTACTACCAAACCAAGCTCAAAGTGGCAGAGGAGGAATGAGTAGATGAACAGTAGTGAGGAGTGACAGGAAGAGTGCATGTCTATTTATACGCAGGTGAATGAAAGTTAGCAGCTTGGATTAATAGCACTGAACAAGAAAATAAATGGAGTCAGGGAAATGGTTGGTGGGCTGCAGAAGAATGCATTCAAATTTCTTGTAGAAAGGACATGGCTTAGCAGAGATTTGTATCCGATCCATTTCAGATGGTTGCCTCCCTCACAATCTGGACAATAACATCTATCTAATTCTTTATCAGCTGCCTAATTTGTTCACTCTTGTAACATTGTTCATTACTACAGTTTGGATGCAACTGTGTCCTTCAGGGTCTTAAATGCCAACACAAAGGGGCTCACTTGTTCTATGCTTCATATTTATGAGCATAACACATGCAGCACCACATCCTTGAGAGGATTGTTTTCAGGGTTGTAGCAGAGAGAGAGAGAGACTAGTAAATTGAAACACTATCCTAAAACATGATATAGCATCTAACTAATATATGTTATCATTGCATTAGAACTAATTTAGTCCAACATCATTTGTAGGAGAAGAATTAGCTTCTTATACTATTAATCCTTCAGCTATGGGGTAACTGCAGTGGGTAGAGTTCAAAGATGATGCCATGAGGACAGTTTGAATTGTAGGTCTGAGTGCGAACAATGACTTTGGGGCATAAATGCCAAGTATTTGTTTCTTCTCCTGCTTTTGTTTTATTAGAAAAAGTCATGTGTTGTCTAGAAATCACAGATTTTTTGTTTTGTTCTGGAGAAACAATACCATCATGTCTAGAATGATGTCTCCTGTGGGCAATTACCAGTTGATGTTTCTAATTTAAGGATTTTTGTATATGTTCATTTTTCTCTTTTCTAAATTACATGTTATTTTATTTCTTTTGAAGTTTGTGTTTGATTAGAACGTACGAGGATGAAAACCACGCATGATCGTGTTACACAGTTATGATTATAATATCTTTCTATAACATTTTTAGTATTAGAAAAAAAATGCTCAATACCATAAGAATGTTCACCTACCGATTCTCTCAACGAATACTCAACTAAAGAGACTCTACCTCTAACCTATAGTACTTTTACCAAATGGAGATAAAAATCATTCTATCAATATATCAATGTATATACCTCAACATATACACCGGTGGAATACTGGTCCCTCACTGAGGTATTCTTAAGTCTCACTCAGTATGTGTAGATGCTAACAGGTTTGATAAAAGATCGTGCTCCACTTTTGCCCTAGTTGACCCAATAGGTGGTGCCACCAACTTAACTATAATCCGTAGGTCCACTACCACTAACACTTGTTAAGATTCCTCGACCTGATGCAATGTTAATATTTCAAAAGTACCCGAGGCCTATTAAATCGTCAATTGAAGGGATGCTTCGGTCCTCAATCGTGAAATTCAACAAATCATATCACCCTCAATTTACCTAGCTTGAATTCAAGACTTAAGCAGCAAACTCGATGGAGGACTCTATATGGATTTAACTATGATAGATGGACTGACGTTTGCAGGAGATACAATGAGAGCTTTAATTATAAAAAAGGGAAGTGCTAATTGACCGCATCACCCTCAATCTATCTTACCTGAATCTGAGGCCCAAGCAGCAAAGTCAATAGAGGACTCCCTGGTATCTAACTATGATAGATAGATTGATGTTCGGACGAAATGTGATGAGAGATTTAATAATAAAAAAGAGAAGCATTGATTGACCCCACCTTGGGTTGATCATCGTTCACCCAAAAAATCTAAGAGGAATGGATTCTAATGAGTTTCTTTCTCCTATCATTGGAGGTGTTCAATGGTAGTGTTGATCCGATATAGCATATTATAACTTTGTATATGGTATATCGGATGTCATAATATATTGTACATTCTCAATCATATTAGGAGGTCTAACACAAGAATGATATGCTCACTTGAAGTTATTTTTCATTTGTTCTTTCTCCCAACTAATGTACAAATTTTACTTCCTCAAGAATGTATATCCTTAGCCCTCAATGGCAACATTTCTCAGACTAAATTAGGGGGAGAAAGAAATACTCACAGTCTTTATCACTCGATTCGCCAATGAAATTCGAGGCATAGTAGACACTCATCTATTACTTATAATACAGATATTTATAATAGGGCACAATCTCTCTTGTCTCTTTTGGTTATTGATAAAAAGACTATCAACGATTATACTCGAGACACTTCAAAGAGTTAATCAATATACTATCGTTGAAGCAATGATCTTAAGCAAGCATGAGAAATTACGGAAGAGGCCAAAGCAACAGTAGCTATAATCAACCCCAACTTTGAGCTCACCATAATGGAGGTGAAATGAACGACCTGAGTTATCTCACCTAGAGTTTAAGCTGACCCTCCTAAATATAAATAGAATTAATTTTTTTCTACAAATAAAAGATAAGAGGCTCTTTGGGGACCCTCATCCAATGAAGACCTTGTTGACGAAAAAAAAGACAAGTCCAAATACTATTAGTTCTACCAAAATTATGGCTATGATACTAAAGATTGCTATGACTTGAAAGAGCAAATTGAAGAACTAATATATTCGAAGCATCTTATGTGGTTCATTCGCAAGCACCGAGAACTCACACCTTGTCCTTAAGGGCTAATGGAGAAATATATTGATGTCATCATTGATAGACCCACCTCGAGGGGAGGGGGGAGATGAGCGAAAAGCTCCTTAGCTTATAAAGCTTATATTTAAGCTACCATTAAAAAATGTCTAAGGATGGAGGGTAACATGAAAATAACCTTCAAGCGATAAGAGGTAGAGTGCCTCGACCCAAATCATATTGATGCCTTGGTGGTCTTTGTGAGAATAATTAATACTTGGGTAAGAGGGTCATGATTGACATAGATTGCTCTATTGATATCCTCTACTTTGATGCTTTTCGAAAACTTAAGATGTCAACTAACGATCTTACCTCAATGACTTTTTCATTGTCAGGGTTCACTGGTAACTCCATCTAACCTCTAAAGACTGTAAACATGCACATTATATTCGACAATGAGCTTTACTCCAAAACAATATTAGCTAAGTTTATAGTAATGAATATCCTCTTGACATACAACACAATCATAAGTCGACCAACATTGAATAGACTAAGAGTGATGGTGTTGACTTATCATATATGATAAAATTCTTAAGGAGAGTTGAGATTAAAGAGCTAAAAAGTAATTTAAGGGAGTCATACTAATGCTACCTAATGGTAGTCTCTCTACCAAAGAAAGCTCGACCTGAGACTTATCCAAGTTTATCCCCACATCTTAAGCCAATGGAGTACCAATCGAGTTGCCTTTAGACAAAGCTCAACCCAACCAAACTATTAAGGTCAAGGGGACCCTTCCCAAGAAGAAGCATATGTAGCTTATCAATTTCCCAAGAGATATGCCAGGAATCGATCCCAACATAGCTCAATTTCACTTGAACAATTTTTCTGAGGTGTGACTAGTAAAGCAAAAGCCTCATAAGTTTGTGCTGGACCACCAACAAACAATTAGTGAGGAGGTAAATAAGTTGTTAGGAGCAAGGTTTAATCTCGATATGTAGTACCCCCAACAGCTCACCAACGTTATACATGTTAAATAATCTAATAGAAACTAGTGGATATATGTCGACTATATTGATCTCAATAAAGCATGCCCAAAGGATAATTATCTCATTTCTTAGATTGATTAGTTGATGGATGCTACCTTGAGTCATGAGCTTCTCACCTTTATAGATATATTCTTAGGGTATAACAAAATAAAAAGGTGATGGAGGATCAATAATATACTTTATTTATCATAGATTGAGGCATATATTGCTACTGAGTAATGCCCTTCGGGTATAAAAATACAAGAGCAATATATCAAAAGATAATAAATAAAATATTCAAGCATAAGATTGGGAGGAATATTGAAGTTTATATAGATGACATGATAGTAAAAAGTAAGATGATTGACTCGCATAGTTGATCGAGACATTTCAAGTTATGAAAAAGTTTAATATACATCTCAATTCAACCAAATGCATCTTCAAAGTTAACTTAGGGAAATTCCTCAAGTTCATTATCCATCAAAGAGAAATAGATATAAAACTTGAGAGAGAACGAGTCATTTTAGAGATGCATCCATCTCGGTCAATAAAGAAGGTTCAATAGTCAACGGGTCGACTTATGGCACTTAGTCAATTCTTATCCTGATCTGACAGTAGGTGTTTACCTTTCTTTCGGGAATTGAAGGACCTAAAGGGTTTCCTTTGGATCAAGGAGTGCCAAAATACATTTAAGAAGCTGAAGGATTACCTTACCAAGTTGTTGTAGCTCACTTCCTCTACCTCGGGCGAGATTCTAAGCGAGCTTACTTCAAGTTCAAAATCTCTAACAACAAAATTGAATATGAGACACTTCGAAGCTTTGGCTTGCTTGAGAGTTTCAAATTCAAGATTTGATAGTGTTCGATAACTCACAGTTGATTGTGAACCAAATAAAGGGGAACTATGAGGCTTGAGATATAACCATGATAATATATCTTGTCAAAGTTTATAAACTAATATCAGTTTCTCTAGACTTAATGTGTTGTAGGTTCCCTATGAACATAATACCCAAGTAAATGTACTTGTTAGGTTAGCTTTGACTCAAGATGTGAGAGATGGTCGATCACTAATCGAGATGCTTTCAGCTTAAACTATAGACATGCATGACATGGCTACGATCGGGGAAGAGCCAAGCTTGATATACAAAATTCATGAACACTTTCGAGTGATCCCATGTTGGCATCAAGAGTCAAGCAGCATCAAGCATAGTATTGCCCAATTAATTACTTACATTGTAAGTTTTTTAATTAATCATTTCTTATATGTCTAACACCTTGGGAGGTCGGGAGGGTGTTAGTCGAGGTGTATGAGGGTATACACATGGAGTATATTAGTGTATGAACTATCATTTTCAAGATACTTTAGTAAGGTATCTACTAGCTGACGCTGTGCAAGGATGTGATAGCCTATGCCTAAAAATGCGATATGTGCTCAAGGTATGTATGGATATAACATCAACCGATAATCCCTTCGAGTCTAATCAATTGTGGGTAGCCCTTCACTTAGTAAAGCATGGACATCCTCGAGCCCTTTCCACTATCCTCAAGCTAGTAAAAGTTTTTTATCATTGTAGTTGACTATTTTATAAAATAAGTGGAAGCTAAGCCACTGGCATCGATCGCTGAGAAGCAAGTCAAAGAATTCATATAGAAGAATATCATCACCCGCTTTAGATGGAGATCAAATCGATAGCTCATTCTCATACTAATAGTCTTGTCAAGGTCACTAATCGAACCATTCTCGAAGGGTTAAAAAAGAGGATTATAGAGAAAAAGACACTTGGGTAGATGAGATACCGAGTATCTTATGGCTCTCTTGGATGACACCTAAAATTAGATTAAGAGTCACCATTCAACCTAGCCTTTAGTACCAAAGCTATCTTGTCATATGAGATAGTCTTTTGAATATCTCGGGTTCGAGAATTTTGATGAGAAAATCTTCGAAGGACTTTGGGCCAAACTCAACCTAATCAATGTGGTTAGAGTAGATGACACTTAAGGGTACTAAGATATAAAAAAGTGATAGCCAAGCTTTATAACCAAAGTGTTTACCCATGTGGAGTCAGATTAGGAGACTTGATGCTTTGAAAAGCTAAAGCCAATGACCTAATTAGATCTTAAAGTAAGTTAGCATTAAACTAAAGAAGACCTCATCCAGTTATCAAAGTTGTCTTAGACGGAACCTATCACTTCAAAATGAGAGGGGATAGTTATGTAAGAACATAGTACATTGTAAACTTCAAGAAATTCTACTCTTAAGGCATCTCTCGAGGTTGGGTTGGGGTGATTATGTCCTAAGCGTAATGCTTTAGTTTACTATGTCTTTGGCACTAATTGTTAGAAAAAAAGAGGGATATTCTCAAAGTGCATGTGTTGTAAGTCAAGAAAAGAAAATTTCATTACTTTAAAAAAACTACATCAACTCGGCCACACTGATATATTCAAAATAAGACATTGACCCACCAAAGTACAAAACTGATTAAGTGGACAAGCCCAGCGATGCAATAAAGTAAAGACAAAAAAACTAAGTTAGGTAGATAGACCCGATAAGTTAGAGAAGGCCAACATAATATGACAAGGGACTAAGCATTATGGTGAGGTGGCAAGTTGAGATTATTGTTAAAGAACACTTGAGTAGTTATCGGAACATTCTGGTCTTTGGGGTACTCGGCGAATAGATCTTCCTCAATCTTTACCTCGGGGTACCTTATCTTGAAATGAGCTTAGGTGATATAGTATTTGTATTGATACAAGATGACCCTCGGTCTCTCTAGACCCTTCCTGAACTCGATGCTGGCCTTGTAGTCAATGAATATCTCATTCCATTACCTTGGTATCATGATTTTCTCAACCTCTAATGTCTCCCTCAAAGCCTTCAACTTACTGCTCCTACTTTAAATTTGCTCGTTTAAGGTGACCAATTGCTCGGGCATACTCATGACCTGCTAGTTGGCTGCAGCAACTTACCAAGTAAGCTCAGAGTTGTAGGTTCTCATTGAATCCAGCTCTCAAGTAAGTCATAGTAGCTCATCCTTCATGTTGCGATTATTGATCTTGACCATCTTCAACAATTCAGCGTGATCAACAAAATATTGCTCGACATACTCTAATTGGCTCCCCAACTCAACTCCCTAAGCCGCTACTTCGGTAATAAGTGTTGTGTCTCCCCTCTCCCTCTTTAGCTCATCTACCTCCTAATGAAGATTATTGATCATAAGAAACTAATGATTAATAACGAAACCAGCATTTTGTATGCGATCGAGAAGGGTCATGACAAAATGATGATGCTACAAGTTAAAAACAAAGAGATTAACCATGATACATCAACAAAGAACTAAGGGGCAACCCAAGATCTATGATTTAACTTATCAGCACTTCATTATGGTGGCCCATGTTGAGAAAAACCTTTGAAAGAGAATGATAAATCTATTTGGTAATCCCGGAACATAAGGACCCTTAGACAATATTACTGTGTGACTCCAACATTGCTTCATATTTTTTATTCTTCTTGCAAGTCCTTGTATCTTGGTTATAATAATATATCTAAAATAGAGTCTACTTTGAACAAGTCAAATATTGGCTTTTGTCTCTCTCATTTTCTTCACGAGGATGACCTTCGAGGATCTTTGAAAACATTAGCATCTCGAGATCGAGAGGCACCTCAATCGACTTCTCTTTAGAAGTTTGTTTCACCTCAGAGTCTTTAACCTATCGAGGATGGGTCCATTTTTTTTTTTTGATTTTTTTCTTCTTTTATGAACTATGATCGATGATGAAAGGACAATCAAAACAAGTTAAGATTGAATTATATTATTAAATTATATTATTAGTGAAAGAATAGTTGAATTGAGTGAGTTCCAAATTATTTCACGGCTTTTCACAAAATTATATAATTAGATTCTAACATTTGTCTGCATTATTATAGTGTGTAAAATTAAAGTGGAGCAAAGAAAGCATAATAAACAGAGACAGCTGAACATTAGAAGGCAACACCCACCCCCCAATACTGTGTCCCAGGAGCCACTAGAAGTCTGCAAGAAGCCATTACTCACCATCTTACCACCTCAATATTATTGTTGTGGAGATAAATTTGTAGGGTTTCTTTCCTTTTTGTTGTTCCGGATAAAGTGAGGAAACAAAGTTATAGTCTCATATCACACGAATGTGTGAGGATAATTTAATTGTTGTAGAGTACTTGAGTAGCTTGTATTTAATCCTGTTGGACCACTGGTTCCTGCTCATTAAATTAATGAATCATTTATTTCATCGGGTAGAATTATGATGAATGATTACCATATACAAGTGAAAAAAAGGACTACCTAAACCCATGGAAGGGGGGAGAAGTTGGTCAACATGAGCTGGCCATAACATCAGGTCCCCTTCCTTCAGCTTCATCGACAACATGATCCATCAAACCTTGAATGCTGAATCTGCATGGACAAGTGACTCACTACATCATTGACCCAATTTGTCCCACACTTGAGATGGCAATTGATCTGAGGAGCCCAACATAAAAGAACTTGTTTTCCAACCAAACACACCTCTCTCTCTCTCTCTCTCTCATTGTTCTTCTTCCTGCAGCTGGATCTAATTTAGTTGATTCTTGTAGTGGTTAAAGGGACAGAAATGGTGAGAGAGAGAGAGAGAGAGAGAGAGAGATCATCATCATTTTACTGCATGAAATATGAGTCAAATGTCTGCCAAATCCATCTTTCCACATCTCAACGAGGACCACATCCCTCAACCATGAACATGGCTGTCTACTTCATAATTAAAGCTAAGTTGATTACAACACCTACAAGTCCATCCATTATTTGTACTTGTTGGTCAAGTGTTGATCTTTCAAGGAAAATCCATTTAGAAAATAATTTCCCTAATTTTTCTTTGCTTCATCTTTTTCCATCTCTGCTTTATGTTTTTAGACAGAGAAAAAGAGAGGGAGAGAGACCTAATCAGCAGCCTGTTCTTTGTAATTTAAGATATGATCGTTCACAATAGTCATTTAGATCACCATCTACTTGTGGAATGTAGACGACTGCACTCACTTGTTGTGCTATTCTCTGCAAGGGAAGGAGAGGGACTTCCATTGATCCAACTACTGAGGCTCCAAGATTCTGTCATGGCATTCATGATCAAGCCAAACTCCAGCTTGATTTGGGAGTCTTTTCTCCTTCCCTGGCTGCCTCATCCTCTCTTCCCTGTGACATTTCCTTGCTTGTGAATTGGATGAGGAGGGTAAAACTTCCCTTGACATGCATAATAACAGCAGCTACTTGCCAGTCAAATCCTGCAAGTCTTTGATCATGTCATCTGCCGCTTCACACAAATGTCCATTGATGGATGCCTTTATATTGCCACTGACAGGTCTCGCATGGTGGTGGTCCATCTGCATCTGCTCTGACTTGAACTAGTGAGACATTGATGCTCCCTTTCGCTCGCCTCTCGGCAACAATTCAAAGATCCATCCAAGGAGAGTGCTGTAGTTACCCTGCCGTTGACAAGCAAGCTAATCTTCTTCCAGTTCGAGATCCACATGATCGTTGTTTGGACCAACTCATAAGACAAAAGAAACAGGGGAGAGGGAAAGGAGTAGCAGTGGCCCCCAACCATGGCAGAAGCCACTGTGTGCCTTCGAAGCAGCTTCAGTGATCAGCTCAGCTCAGCTCTTGAAGTCAAAGCAGCTCGAGCTTTTCCTGAATTGGTCAACATACGGAGCACCATATTTCTGTGCCATGGCAATTTGCCCGTGATACATTTGCACACAGAGCGAGAGAGAGAGAGAGAGAGTTCCATTTCAACACAGCCTACCCAACTCCAAGTCTACACAGTCTCGGCTCCTTCGGTCATTCCCTCTCGTCACCCAAATCCAAATCCAACGCCAACAAACACCAACACAATCTCTACTTTTAATCCCTCCTCTTCTCACTCTCATCCAGATTGCCACACCACACTGCACCCGTCAGCAAAAGATTAGATTTTTCTTCTTCTTTAGGCACATCCATCAAATGGAACTGCAATCTCCTGATCCTTCCTCCTCCCCCAACTCCACCTCCAGCAGCAGCAGCAGCAATGGAGTGGCCACTGCAGCAGCCCCTTCATCCGCACCTCTCACTCCCAAGTCCATACCCAGATCCATCGACGCCAATCCTTCCCCCACCACCTTCGTCCAGGCCGACGCCGGTTCCTTCAAACAGGTAGTCCAGATGCTGACGGGCTCCGTCGAGACCACCGCCAAGCACGTGGGCGGCACCGTGGCGTCGCCCACAAGGAGCGGGATCCCGCCCGCCGCTAAGGCCACCGGCCCCAAGAAGCCGGCTTTCAAGCTCTACGAGCGCCGCGGCAGCCTCAAGAACCTCAAGATGATCTGTTCTGACCCGAACTCGCCGTTGGGCAGGGCCGCCTTCCCCCCCCGGAGGCAGCCGGAGATCCTCTCCCCGAGCACGCTGGACCTGCCGTCGTTGACCCTTAGCCCGGTCACACCGCTGATCCCTGATCCTTTCAACCATTCGGCGGCCGCAGCGGCAGCGTCGTCGGCGGAGGACCGGGCGATCGCTGAGAAGGGGTTCTACCTCCACCCTTCGCCGAGGACCACGACAGGGGCCGCGGAGCCGCCAAGGCTGCTGCCGCTCTTCCCGGTGACATCGCCAAGGATGCCGTCCGCATCTTCCACCTGAGATGGCTCAATTGTACACCTCGGGCGCTCTACCACCAAGCAAACCAAATCAACGAAGCATGGACGAACCATCTCCGTTATGTTCCCCTTCAGTCTTACTTGTCTCTGCGTGGTCTCTCCTTCATCAAGATCATCTTTTTCTATCCATTTCTTGGCTATCTGATGCTTCTGAGTCGACAACTGAGAAAATTCTCTTCCCTGGCGCATACTGTGATTGATTTGTGTCAGATTTTTCCTTAGTAGATTACTGTTTCTCGAGAAACCACGTGGAGATCATCCCATGCAAGATCCAAGAAAGCAAAAGCTAGCTGCTTTGGACTTCCACTTGCCGATGAGCAACACAAACAAGACGCAAATGATTGGTTCCTTCGATTCACGACTTGTGTGAGCCATGTCCAAACTCTAAATAATGAATGCTATGCGGTGTTTGCGAGAGTCAGAGAGACCGTGAGGTGAGAGCAGAGGCGCCTAGAATTGCATCATGATATATATATATATATATATAATGAGAACAATAACAGTGTTCCCCACTTGTTGATTGACTCGAGTGTGAATTAAAAAGGACTCTCTCATTATAAGACTTGAGCTTGGGGTTGGGGTTCAGTGAGAAGGATGGAATGCAGAGAAATGGTGTTTACTGGGAGTAACCGCAGTAATAATCATGATAAATAGCCAAGATTATTGGTACTAATCATGCAAACAGAACATACGTTTACAATATAGGCATTTTGGTTTACTGATGGTTCAGTTCTTTCATCAGATCAAATGATGACAATAGCACACACATCCCAATCTTCCCTTCCATGGATGAGGTCCTCATCTTCCATGCTGTCCCACCCAAACATAGTGGTTTCTGCTGAGATAAGATACTTGCCTTTTGGGACGTTGTGGAGAATTCCTTCCGGTTGTATTGTAACCTTCACTAAAGCCAGAGAAGGAAAAGGAAGAAGAAGAAGAAGAAGAAGAAGGAAGTTGACCAGGTCTCATCTGTATCTGCTTAATTGACTTGAGATGCGGTACATGGAGAGTGAAATTACAGTCTCTCTCTGCATCTGGATATTTATTAGCTCATTATTATGCATATAACAGGAAGGAAGTCAGCATCTGGTGAAGTTTCTTCTTCTTCGGTGACATGTTGCTGCTAAATGACAAAAGGTAAAAAAAAAAAATAAGAGTCATATTACTAGGATTTGGCATTTCTTTTAAACCCCATATATTGATTGATTCCTTAAACAAAGTTTCTTTGCCAACCTCACAATCGACCTCAAACATTATGTTGTCGGCCATGTCCAATGATGTTCTCTTACTCTGAAAAGGATCCAAGTGATGTTCTTCATTCTTTTCATGTTCTAACATTTTCAACCTTTTTATGCAATCATCAAATCTGCTTAAACTTGCTGTGAGATTTTGTATCACAAAATGAAAACTCCGCCACAATCGAAAGATCAGGATAGATCTGTGATCTTTCAAGTTGCAAGGGCATTCCTATCCTTTCCTCTTCTCTGTCATATCAAGGTATCTTTTGTTGGCAATCATCTCTATCTATCTATCTATCTATCTATCTATCTATCTATATTGGTGGCATTTCAAAAACCTGGACCTCCTCTCTGTACCCATGATCAAGACAGTCATAAGAACAGTTCAACTCTGAGGCACCTCTGTTAGTTAGATTGCTCTCCATTTCATCATACTTGTACCAAAGAGTACCAGTGTAGATTCTTTTGGGCAATGCATAAGTTGGAACCGATCAATTCATTCATTGGCAATGTCACCAAAAAGAATAAAGAAGAACAATCTTTCAGAAATATGTATATAAAGAAATATTATTCTGACCCTTTGTGTTGCTAATGGGCACAAGAATATGTTCTTCCTACAAAGCTTTTAATCCATGAGCTGACTTTAAAAGGAGAAAGATGTGATGCCAATGCTTTTGATTGTAGTTGTAATGTGGATCAATAGTGCGCCCGCCCAGTCATACCCATCTGAAAGAAGCAGCATAATTTGTATTCCATATAAATTAGGGCGAATATAGTCAGTCCTTCGTCCAAACTTTGGACATCAAAATATCATAAGAATCCCTATCATAAAACTCCCAATATCACTAGATTCTCGGTTCTTGCCGGACCGGTAAATACTAGCAGGTAAGTACGTGATAAAATTGCACTCTTTTGCCAGTGGTATATCATCCGATTAGGATAGGGAGGGGAAGTCTAAACACAGATGTAATCAAAACAACAAATGATACTGCCTTGTCCCATCCTCCTTCAATAAAGAGGAACCTTTCACTGATATTTCTGAAGTTTAAATTTGCAGACTCGTTTGGTTGCTGTTCATTCATCGTAGCTGAGCGAGCATATCGGTGAGGAAGTTGGGCCTTGCAGTGCAATCAATCCTTTAGGTTGATTGGTGAAAGAGGAAGCAGCAGCAGCAGCAGCATATATGAATGACACAACCAGATTAATACTGATAATATTTCATTGACTAGGATAGATAGGAGAGTTGTAACACAGGACAGAGATAACACAGATGATACTGCGTTATCCCATCTTACAACCTATCAGCCTGCCCGAATTATTAGAGTACATAGCCACACCTTCTTCTTCCGTTTTTTTTGTTCTTTTGTTTTTTATGCATTGCAAACTTTTATTTAGTGGTAGTGACAAGTGCTTCTCAGTTGCCACACTTGCAGTCGGTGCAGGCGCAGGCGGCGCCGCACTTGCACTTGCCGTCATGCTCGGCAGCTTCTGCGGCAACGATCACCTCGTCGACGTAGCTGAAGAGACGAAATGAATACGGAAGAAGCATTAGGTAAGGTGATAAGGTGTAATCCTAATTAGTTTGATCATCCTCGAAGAGGAGGAGGGAGAAGAAGCTAATCAGTACCTCTTCTCGGTCTCAACAATATCGATACCGTAGCTGTTTCCCTTCTTCCTGCAAAGGCAAAACCAAGTTCCTCAGCCAACGTTGACCTTCTACATATACATATAGTATCGCTGATGTTCCCTAATAAAGCTCTGAGTTTTGACAAGCGATGTGGGAAGAGTCGACTCATCAAACACAAACGGGGCGAGGTTAGAAGAAGAAGAAGAAGAAGAGGTGGAGGGATGGAGGATGACTTACACGCACTGGCTCTTGTCAACGCAGTCGCAGTTGCCGCAGGTCGACATGGTTAGACGAGGAAGGAAGGCGAAGAGGCTCGAAGAAAGCAGAGGATGTAGTGTGTGACTGGTATGGTGTGTTCTTGGAGAGAAAAGGGGCTTGTTTCGTGCTTATTTATAGGCGCTCCTCTCACACACGCAAAGAGAAAGAATGAAAGAGGGAGGATGGGCATTTACTCGTTCGTCTGTGCAATCCACACGCCACCCGGATAGGCCGTCTCGGGAATCTTAGACGTGCGTGGTGGGGGAGGAGAAGACTTGGCATCGTCCGCTCACGTCCTTGTCTTCGTCTCGTCCCCGCCACAGAGATCGCAGGCGGCTGACACACGCAAGCTCGCATCCTTCCATCTTATCATCCGGAGCATCATCACTGTAAAAGATACGAGTATACTTTTATTGGAAATCTCTAGAAATTTAAAAGCTACTTTCGATCCTTAATTCAATGAGCGTTTACTGTGAACAATTGGTGGGTTTTTGCGGATATGGCCGTCGATTCCTATTCTTGTGAGAGAAATGGTTAGAATCTAATATATATATATATATATATATATATATATATATATATATATAATATTATATTATATCCTTCCCTAACGAATTAAAAGAAATATTTATTCATCTGTCAAAGGGAGAGATTTTTTAGAACCTAATATATGAAATTAATTAGAAGCCGATGTCAAATTTGGTGGATAGAATGTGAATCGTTAGAGTGAGTAGATGATTATGATTTATTTTTTATTTTAATATTTTTAATCCATGATTCTCTCATAGTGACCAAATCAATTCAATGTGCATCCTAAATTTTTGTTGTTGTATTTTTCTTGGAGATGGAGCAAGTCAAGCCAATATTGGGGTTGGATTTTAAATGAGGTTTTCGGTCTAATTAGATCCAAACCCATGGAGATGATGATGATGATGATAATAATGTAAATCCTACCCATTACTTCAATGATAGATCTCATGTTTGGATCCATACCGAAATGTCTTATGTGCAATTTTATGTAACAGAAGAAGATTAATGTAAGAAAGAAAAACAGCAATTTGCATGGCTTTCAATTAATTCCTGCGAGAAATAGTGCCAACTACAAACCCATATATTCCCACTCTACGGTAGGGAACGGACATTGCAGGAGCAGGTCGTCGTTGTCATGCTCGAAAAAGTCGATCGTCACTGTCGCCTGACCTTTCGATCTTTACTGGAACAACAACAGCCTAGTGTTGCGGGCTTCCCTTATCTACGTTGCTATGTGGATCTCACATCCCATGGCTGCTCGCTGTGGAGGAGTCCATATCATCATGACCCAGTGGGCGTCCGATGTGATTTCAGGCCCTCAGCCTGCAGTGCTTTCAGGAAAAAGAACATTATCGCCAGATTTATCTGCTCAAAGATGGACACAGTTTGGCCAAGATAAACATAGCAATTCAGCATTACAACCATTTTTAAAGACATACAGAGAGAGAGAGAGAGAGAGAGAGAGAGAGAGAGAGAGAGAGAGAGAGAGAGAGAGAGAGAAGAGAGAGAGAGAGAGAGATTGAGAGAAGAGATCAAAGCTTCGTAGTGCTACTTCAGAATTCCAGAGAGTGGAAGTTCGTTTAGTGAGACAACCAAAGGAACAGTCCTGGATTGCCAGAATTGGAAGAGTCATGGGTGATTTATATTGAGTTTGGCATTAAACCTAATTAGCTTAAGCTATTGGTTGCATGGTGTCCAATCTCATGTATATTGATCATGACTAGCTTAACTTCGATTTATTTGATCCAATAAACAAGAGAACGAAAGAGACAGAGAATTGATGGGCACGATAGCCACCTTCTTATTATCTCGAGATCGTAAGAACGAGAATGCAGGTGAAAGCTATTGTTGCAGTAGTAACTTGGCCAAAATATCTTTCAAAACAAGGGAGACATCATATGGTTGCTAAAGGATCATGAACTGAAGAAATAGACCTTTGTTAAAGAGCTAATAAGTAAAATACAACAGTAATAGAGAGAGAGAGAGATCATTGGAAGGCACCTTTTTTGTGTTGCTGGTGTGAACTCATCTGAGCTTGTGCCTCCTCCCTTGAATTGATGGTGTCAATTCCTGCATCTCGGAGGAGAGAACTATCAACTCATCCTTTGGGGACCAAATAAGTGTCAGTCTCTATATATTGTCAGGCAAGCATACTTTATGAGGAACAGCTTGGCCTGCATCTCTGCAGACAATGCCACTAACAACTCTTAGAACTGGTTAGATAAACTATTGCATGTCAACTAAAATAATCCGAATATGCAAAATTGTGTTCAGATTGACTCATTAAAAGCAAAAAAAATTGAATATAAAACTTGATCCAGAACTCCAGCTTAAATTGAAGCCATCAGATTGAATCTGACAAAGTTCCTTTGGTCACAAAAGATAAAGATAAAGAAAAAAGAAAAATCATCAAAACGTCACATGTAAGAAAGAAATGTGTTTTGCTAACAAAAGATTCTCATGCATCTGTGATCTGGCGCAGAGATATAAGTTAATGACAGCATGTAAAATATCCTTCAGTATATCATAGAAATGGTTGAGATCAATTTCCTCTTTCTCAGAACAAATAGCCTCAGCACTTTTCCAGAACAAATATATGACATGTACCAAATGCTAAGATAAAGACTTGATCTACAATAAAACACAGTATAACCATAATACAGAGAGATTGGATGGGATGCAACCATTTTTCACTCTGATGATGGTAACTTATATCATTCAGCTCTTATACTGCAAAGTCAAGATCATGTTCAACAAATGCATTGAGCACTTGCAGGTTGTGCAGAAAGGTCTTGTGAGTTAAAGGTCAAAAAGGAAATCATCGTTCATAGTTTCAGATTGGTTGTAAAAGTTCAGTAGTAATTTGGCTGTGTAGAAAAAAATTCTTCTCTTAACCTATATTTATACTGGTAAATGATTCCATCAGAAGATAATTTTATACTTTTAATGATAACCATGACAACTTTTGAAAAGCATAATATTGTTAGTAGTAAGTTTCTGAAGTAAATAGATTATGAAAACTAGGAAAACAAACATGTAAAAATCTAAGAGAAATCATGTCAAACGTGAAATCCTATTATTCATTTCTCAATTAAGTATATATTGATGCATCTGTCTATTCTACATTTCATAACTGTTATTCTAAGAAATGGTCACCAGAAATTCAAAATCCAGCATCTGTACACCTCTCTACAAGGTAAACTATATATCATTAAAGATTAACATCTTTCCTGTTCAATTTCGGAACATTCTAGGTAACAGAGAATGCATCACACATACCAAGATACTCCATCAAGCTCACCTCGCTTGCCATTCCAATTACCAGCATATTCTTACCTGACGAATGACGACACGATCAACATACCACAGCTAACATTATTCAGCATACAATTTCTTTAAAATGCTATTGTACAACAAACAAAAGAGGTTACATAACGAATAGGTCACAGTGAGCGAAATTGCAATGGGCATCTTTGGGGTCAAAGAAACAACAGGAGAAACATACAGGTCATTTTTATTTTAGCATTGAATGTGTAAGTGTGATTCTTGACTGGTATTCTCTAACACTGCTTTCTTCTTTTCTTTTTCTTCCCTTCTTTTTTTCTGCTTGGTGAAATTAGGGAGGAATTTATACAGAGGAAGAGAATAGAACCTTCCTCGGAAGCCATTTCAGGAGGACTAACAATGTCAGTGAAAATCAAATTTGAAACGTGCGGTCCAATAGCTACATACTCTAAACATGACAGAATTGTCAAGCCACAATAGTTTACAAGAACATGGAGCCCTGCAGGACAAGCGTACTGACTGTGACCAGAGAATGTAGGACAAGCCACAATAGTCAAGAGCTATCTATTATAGAAATCACTATCTTTAGATAGAATAATGTATGTTTTGAAACAGCTGTTTAATATGTTCAAATGGTACTAAGAATCTAGGCAAAAGAAAATTATAATGGACATGACTTACCTGTCCATATCATCAAGAATTATGATTCTTAGTTGAGATCTTTGTAAGTATCCCCAAAAATCTGTGTCAGACAAGACTTAGTGACAGCACTAAAAAGAGACCACTACGACTGAACTAACTAGATCAGGTGGCAGCTGCAAATAAGTAGGCTAGAAAGTCAGATTCAAAAGAATCCAGAACCAAAACAACATTAATTCTTCCGGGGAAGATATAACTTATGGAGAAGGATATATATATAGATTAAATGTTATCTCATAATCAATTCATTGACTTGAACATTTTCAGTGAGATAGTTCTACTAGCATAATAATAGGAATCTTGACAATTTGTGCAGGTTTACTTGCATCACTTAGACCAAGCATTGTTTCTGCAGAGATCTATGTCATGAAAGGTGTCGATCATTAGACGGATGAAGACGCCAAGTTATTCTGATCATCACAAATGCAAGAACAAGTTAGGAACTTGACAAATGGAAAGTCAGTTTCAATACCAATTGTTGCCGTCATTGCAGTTTTGCCACTGTTAACAAAGAAATATCATGAATCAACACTGCTAAGAAGTAGGATTTTTATCATTTAGAAAACAGGTTGTCGACTTACCTGCACTTGGCCCTTCCAGAAGGCATGTAACAAGTGGATTACCCTGGCTTACTTTGACTTGTTCCACGACAAGCATAGCTCTTACATGGATGAGAATGTGTCTATTGCCACATTCAACAATCCCATTAAGCCTGCACATCATTACACACTTAATTTAGTACTATACTACCAAGACAAAATAGAGATTCAATTCTTGTCTAACAGATGACAGATAGCAACCATAAGACGGTAAAAAGAGATGGATAACTCATTTTAATGATATAGGAATTGCAAAGACCATCATGCATCAGTAAAGAAGTCCAAGAATGCTCAAGCTTCATTTCATATTAGTATTGTAGTAATTAAAGGCTTTTGAGAAGCATCAGAAACATTATTTCAAATGAATCAGATTCTTCAAAGTATCAAGAAACATGAATGATGGTTCTTAACAGCTCAGCAAGGTCTTGCAACATGGTTTTCTGACGTTATATTTTCATATTTATCACACATTATTCAAAATCCAAAATAAGGAGCAAAGAAAAGCTTCCATCAACTACACAATATAGCAAAATAGCAAGTGATAACAGTCTCGAAAGCAAATATGTCAGGCATTTAGGAAGTAATAATTTTATCTGTTGAGAATAACAGAGGTGCTGACTCCCACTATTAATTTTTCAAGATTCTGCAGTAACATGATATAAGAGCCAAAACAACCAAATAGTAGAGTAAAAAGGTTAAATAAGAACATTGAATGTGGGACCCATGATTTAAAAAGCGCTAGATGCCAAGGTCCTAAAATGCCTGAGGTGCTAGGTGCTTGTTCGAACGAAGCGAGACGCTCTAAAATATTAAATATAAAATAATTGATAAATATGATTATATAAATAAAAATATGATATTAAATTACTATTAACAATAGTTAGAGGGGAAAAAAAAATTGTTAAGCGGGAGAGAAAAACTCACTGACTGTGGAACTTTTGGACGATAGCGACAATGGCAACGAAGGAAGCTACGGACGACAACAGCGGTAGCAACGGAAGCTACGGATGGCACGTCGTGGGCAGAAGAAGTTTCAGAGGTGTCCGTTATTGGCAGAGGAAGCTGCAATCCTCTCCCTCAATGGTGGAAGGAGCTGCACATGAAAGCAACGATGGCGAATGGAAGCTACGGATGAATGCTACGCCGTTGAACCCGTCTGTCGACAATAGAGGAAGCCTCAGCCCTTGAGGCAACAATAAAAAGTGTCGGCGACAAAGGCAAACACTATGCTATGGTTGATGGCTCGGACTTGCACGGGAGTACGAGGGGTGGCTTTTGCGGGGAAGAAAATAGCTACTTGGTTCAATTGAACCAACTAGCCACTTTGGTTTAATTGCTTCATTTGAACCGATCGCTCGACGCTTGGGTTTAGGAGCGCGCACAAGCGACGCCTCACTAAAGAGCACTGCCTGGTGGCTCGCCCAACCGGCGCCTCACTGAAGCGCACCGCCTGGCCCATCATTGAGGCACTTGGGCCTCGCCTCGTTCGTGCACCTAGGCAAGCGCCTAGGCGCCTATTTAAACCACTGTGGGACATAAGTCTCAAAAGACATTACAGAAAGAAATCTTAAAATCTTATTGACACAAGTGGTTGTTCATGCGCTTATCCGATAAGCTTATTTGAATATGATGCAAGAGTCATTAGTATCTACAAAAGCTTATTTGTGTCATTAATGTAATAAAGTAGGATGGTCAAAATGGAAAAGTATTTGGAATGTTGCATGGCTTTCATGTGCTAATGAACAAACAACAAGGGGTAGTCATAATCAATGTAAAATGACACAATCACAATTCCATATGAACACACTCATCTATATACACTTTTATGTTGGACAAGTTCTTTCATCATTTCCCAAGTTCACTACTAAAGGACTTAATAACTCAATGGCACATTAAAATCATATAACATTCCAAATACTTCTATCCATTTTGACTGTCCTACTTTAGTGCATTAACAACACAAATAACATCCTCTTTAATATTGTCATCCCATCAAATAATATCTAGATATCAGAATTTATTATGGCTTCAAGTTTCTTATTCATCTATTTCAACAATGTCTTCACAATTTCTTTTAATGTAGTTAGTGTTATGACACACATGATTAACCTCAACATGCATAATGTAAAAACTTTTGCTACTAAAAGTTGTCTCCATTGTTCTATACCTGATCCTTCTTCTCACGAACACAGCATACAAAATGATGATCTAGATCCAATGTAAACATAAATCTTTGGGAATAGCAACTACTGCAATACATATGCAAACATGCTAGCATACCAGATGAAGATAGTGATATCAAGCAGAAACACATCTAACCAGTCAACCTCACTGTCGACAGCAGCACCTCCTGCACCCTCTTTGTCAGCATCCGCTTCCTTGCTGTCTTCAGCAGCACCTCCTGCACCCTTTGTCAGCATCCGCTTCCTTGCTGTCTTCAGCAGCACCTCTTGCAACCTCTTTGTCAGCCTCCGCTTCCTGCATTATCCTCCAGTATCCTTGATTGCCCCATTATTGCCTGTGACCTCCTTGCAGCCTCTTACGGAGAGGGCCTTTGTCTGGGACATGACGAGGCCAGTGGTGTCTTCATCACCATCATGCTATCATGAATAAATATGACGTGTTAGATATCATAGTCAGACATTCAAATAAATGAACCATCATGCCGATTCATCCTTATATCATCATGGAAGATGACATTTACATAAAAAAGACTTACCAAATTAGCAGCACAATTGGACATCATCCAGAGGCGGAATATACTATTCAGGAACTTTACACGATGAAAGTTATAATAACATTTTCACAACAGAACAGCAGCGGCAGTACAACACATAAGATGGCATTCTTATTATATTTTCAGTGTACAGTGGATAAACCCCAACTTGGCAAAAAAGAAAAAAGCAACTAAAACAATATTCCATTTATTTTGGCCTCTGGAAAAGACCATTCCTTGGCATCCAACAACTACTCATTCCAACTCTTCATCCACATCATTGTCAGTCTCATTACGCAATACCTTCAATTTTTTAACAGCCTGAGCAGCATCGGTTTTGGCTGCACCATTGGCAATCTCAATAAGGATATCAGACTTCCGCCCTGTGGCCGCATCAACAAGCCCCCCATTCTTCTCAACCTTATATGATAGCTCGTTCCTCCCAAGGGCTGCATCAATGTATACAGTGGTGTTCTCATCAATCTCACCCTGTATGAGCATCCTGGATAGGTGGGTCACAACCTTCTTCTCCAACCATCTCCTGATTGGTCTTGCACCATACACCTGGAAACTCAAATATGTGTTATTCAATCACTCTTACGTCCTATTAACAGCAAAATCAAAAGAGAAAAGAGATGATGAACCTATACTTACAGGATCATAGGATTCAGATAAGACTATGTCCAAAGCAGCATCTGTCACAGCCAAAGCAATGCCCCTCTGAGCAAGGCGGAGCGCAACATCCTTCATTTGGAGCCTGGCCACCTTTCTGAGCTGATCATGTGACAATGGATCGAAGACTACTATCTCATCTAGTCGGTTAAGCATCTCAGGCCTAAAATGCCTTCTCACCTGCATAATTGACATATACACTAGTTAACCATTCAAAGTCTAACATTATGATCACTGATCAGGGCATGAGATCAGAAAAGGGTAGTCCGGATAAAGTACTTCTAGCAGAACTTGTTCACGAGCAATCTTCATCGAAGATTCCCCTGCCATTCCAGCAAGGAGGTGCTCAGCGCCAAGATTAGAAGTCATGATAATGACAGTGTTCGTGAAGTCGACAGTCCTCCCTTGGCCATCAGTTAATCTGCCATCATCAAGAACTTGAAGGAGTGTATTGAAGACGGCAACATGAGCCTTCTCTACTTCATCAAAGAGGATGACACTGTATGGCCTCCGCCTCACTGCCTCGGTGAGTTGTCCACCTTCCTCGTGCCCCACATACCTAAAAAATCAAATACTAAGCAATGACATTTGTAAGGTACAACCCTAGAACCCAGTAGACAATCCTGAGAAGCTTTACTCACCCTGGTGGAGCACCAATTAGGCGTGCCACTGAATGCTGCTCCATGTACTCTGACATGTCAATGCGGATGAGAAGATTCTCATCATCAAATAGTTGCTCTGCAAGTGCTTTGGCAAGTTCTGTTTTGCCAACACCAGTCGGACCCAAAAAGAGGAATGAGCCAGTTGGCTGCAGCGGCCGACCTAGACCGGCTCTAGACCGAAGCACTGCATCTGCTACTGCATCAACTGCTTGATTCTGGCCAACAACTCTCTTGTGTAACCTCTCAGCAAGGCCAATTAACCTGTCTTTCTCATTCTGACCAAGCCTTGTCACTGGAATTCCTGTCCACCGGCTCACAACCTAACCAGGACATCAAACTTTTAGTAACAAGATTGGTGAACAACTAAATCCTGAAGATTATGTTGATGTTGGACCCACACCTCTGCAATGTGCTCGGGCCCAACAGTCTCTGTCAACATCAAGTTCTCATTGGTACCCCCCTCAAGCGTTGCAATAGAAGCATCTATTTCTTGCAAGGCACCATACTTGAGATCAGCAACACGAGCCAGATCCATCCTCCGCTCAGCCTCCTTTAGAGTAAACATTAGCTCTTCACGGCGCTGCTTCAACCTGCGAATCTCATCAACTCCCTCCTTCTCCTTCCTGTATTTCATCATCAGTGGTTGCAGCTTATCCCTTAAATCATCCAATTCCTTCCTAACCTGAAGGAAACACATTGCACAACGTCATCAGAACTCAGAACAGACAACATATAGGATAACATATAAGATAAAAAGCTCTTAGGCAACAGACACCCACCTCAATAAGCCTTGCTTTACTAGCTTTGTCCTTCTCCTTCTCAAGAGCATGCAATTCCACTTCCAACTGAATCCTTTTCCTCTCCAGGTTATCAATCTCCTCTGGCTGACTATCAAGCTGTACCCTTACATTTGCACAAGCCTCATCAACCAAGTCAATTGCCTTGTCAGGAAGGTGACGGCCTGTTGAAAAATGAGAACAACACAATTCTCAGAACACAAATCAGAACAAGAACAGACCATACAGGGAAAAATTCCTGCTACGCCTATGACATTTAATGTCTATACTATGAAATAACTGGTTTATGTAGAAAACCAAATAAGTTCTTTTGCTGGGCCAAACACCCAATAGGTTCAGAAATGTAACCATACTAGCAGTTAATTTGGCCTTTGCTCTAATGAATTAGATCATTACAACTATGATGTTCAACAGCATTGTTAGAACATTGAAACTATTTGTAAATAAACAAACTAAAAAGGGCATATCCGGTGTACAAGGCTCTCGCAGAGGGTCAATGTACGTAGCTTTATAAAGAGAATATTTCCGTGACTTGAACCCTCCCTGATCTCCCAGGTGTACCAAGGCTCACCCTCTAAAATTATTAACATTTTGTGGCTGCTGGGATTTAAACCCAGGTCTCTACGGTCGCAAAGTAGAATTCTAACCACTAAACTACAGCCACGTTGGTGAAATCATTTGTATATACAAAAACCTAAATTTAGTTCTTTATGGCTGCTTCATATGCACAATCAAGTCAGAAACATGACGGTACAGTAACTACACTCACCATTAGTTGTCCTGAAAGCTAAGAGGAAAAGCTTGAAAACGTACCGGTAATATAGCGGCTTGAGAGCTGAACAGCGACCACAAGAGCACGGTCCTGGATTCGAACACCATGATGTCCTTCATACTTCTCCTTGAGTCCCCGAAGGATGCTTATGGTGTCAGCAATGCTGGGCTCTGCCACGTATACCTGCTGGAACCGCCGCTCAAAGGCGGCATCTTTCTCGACGTACTTCCTGTACTCCTCCAACGTCGTTGCTCCAATGCACCGCAACTGCCCTCTCGCAAGCATCGGCTTGAGGAGGTTGGCAGCGTCCATGGAGCCCTCGGTGCGTCCTGCGCCAAGAACGAGGTGGATTTCATCGATGAAGAGGATGACCTTGCCATCGGCCTCCTCCACCTCCTTAAGCACAGCCTTGAGGCGCTCCTCGAACTCGCCACGGTACTTGGCCCCGGCGATGAGTGCACCCATGTCGAGCGCCACGAGGCGGACATCCAGCAAATTGCTGGGAACGTCGCCGCGCACGATCCGCTGCGCGAGGCCCTCGACGACGGCCGTCTTGCCGACGCCGGGCTCGCCGATGAGGACCGGGTTGTTCTTGGTCCTCCTGGAGAGGACGCGTATGACGCGGCGGATCTCCTCGTCGCGGCCAATGACGGGGTCGAGCTTCCCAGCGACCTCGACCAGGTCGCGGCCATAGGTCTTGAGGGCCTGGAAGTTGGTGTCCCCGGACGCGCTTTCTACCTTCTTGCCCTCCTTTCCCCGGAGCTTCTCGATCTCGGCGCGGACGCTAGCGGCGCTGACACCGGCCTCCTTGAGGCACTCGGCAATCTGAGGGTCCTCCAGGAGACCGAGGATGAGTTGGTCGACGGCGAGGTGGGAGTCGCCGCGCGACTTCTGGGAGGACTGCGCACGGCGGATGACGTTGATGAGAGAGGTGGCAGCGGGAACCTCGTCGGGAGGGGGGGACTGGGAGGCGAGCTTCTTGAGGGCGACGCCGACGGTCCGATCGAAGGACTGGGCTGCGGCGTCGCCGGCGCCACCGGAGGCGTTGACGAGGGCCTGGCGGAGGAGGCCATTAGGATCGGCGGCGAGGGCGGAGGCAAGGTGGAGCGGCGTGATCTGGGCGTGCCCAGAGTCAAGGGCAAGCTCGTGGGCCGCGACCAGCGCCTCGTTCGTCTTGTGCGTGAATTTGTCGGGGTTCATGGCGGATCGCTTTCTTTAATATGTGGATACAGAAAGAACCAGATTTGAGGGTTGGGCTTACCAGACGGCCAGCACCTCTGGCAATGGACGAGGATGAGGGTCGCTATAAGCGGGAAGCAGAGAGCATTCGCGAAGCTACGAGAGAGAGAGAGAGAGAGAGGCTATACCAGAAGTGTCTGCAACGTCGGATGGACATCGTACGGATGTGATGTTTACACGTGGAACGAGGTTGGGGGTTGGGGGACGGGCCCGATCGAGTCTTTTTCCAAGGATGAGAATAGAAACGTGCCCAAATGTTTCGGGCTCCAGTACCGGTCTCAACTACGTGCTTATATTGGAGCAAGGCATATGTGGGACCCGCGAATTTTCCACTAAAGATGAGGTAAGCACCTCGGGTACGTTTTGGGCAAAACGCGTCTACCAATTGGGCCGAACGTGACCACCCGCCCCCGGATATGCCCCAAGTGCTCTCCACTGCGGGGCCTTAGTCGCCGCGGGTGAGAAACTTAATCGAACACCTTAAGCGCGCCAGCCCAACCAGGCGACGAGAAGCATCGATGGCTTCGTCTGCGAGGGCTTTCGGTGCAGTCCTCTGCAGAGTCTCACTGTCACAGGGCCTCTCTCCCCTCAGGAGCTCACTGTGCCTTCAGGGTATGTCTCCCCCTCTCTCATCTTTACCGTAACAACAATTTCTTCGATGAATCCAACCGCTCGTCTCTTCTCTTTAGGAATCGGCTTGCTGGGCTCGAGGTTGCCTTCTGCTCTTCCGAAGGAGGCGCGTAATACCCAGACCGTGCGAAAGATATGGACCTCGCGCCCTGTTTGCATGGGCAGGCGTTCTTGCAAGATCGCTGGAAGAAAGGTGCCAACTTTTTGGTCTTACACGCTTGATTCCTTGTTATCATTTGTTCTAGGTAGCATCTGTCTATCACAAACACGGATTCATTTGTTTGTTTTCTTTTCCCTCTTTAAAAGTAAAAGAAGGTGATCAGCAATATGTCTCTCGTGCATTGCTCACTTGGTTAGGTATCTAATCCTTGGGTCTTCGTTGGTCCGAACATGTCTGATTGACGCAGTAATGTGATCAGCAATATGTCTCTCGTGCATTGCTCACTTGGTTAGGTTTATAATCCTTGGGTCTTCGTTGGTACGAACACGTTTGATTGACGCAGTAGTGCTCTTTGGGATCTCCATTCTGGCTGCATTACTCAAATCTAGATCTCCTATGTAGTGGAATGTTCTACTTATCACTATGTGGAAAGTTGCATCAAGGAAAAATAGAACTGTGGTGCAGTTGCTAACAATAATTTAGCAGCTTGAAGTTCCAACTAAAGATTTAGTTTCTTCCAAAGCATTATTGCATTGTGTTGGCAATTGTTTATTTGCACAACATCAATTTGTTCCCTCTTCTATCCTTAAACATCATCATCTCATGCCCCATTCGTCCTGAAAATAATTATTGTGTTATGTTCAATTTTCAATGCTGACAGCTTTTTGTCTTCGGGACATCAGTTTCATGCCCTTTCCTGAAAACACTATTGTTCCTTTTATAGGTAGTGTCAAGAATGCTTTATCTACCACTTGCTGTTTAGTTTCTTAACAGCCACTCCGGTACTATTTACAATAAGTTCTCTGTACTGTAAATCTGGCTTTTGCTAATAATTTCTAGGTTACTTGTTTGCATTTGTTACTTCTCATGTTCTTTTCATGCCTTGGTGTCAGTACATGTGAGGTTCTTCAGGATCATCATCTATGTGATCATAAGTTTTTTTCTTTTTCCAATTAGGAAATCCAGTCAAGGACTGCAGGTTTCTTTTTCTAACTTCATTTTAGATATGTAAGGAAACTTCTTTTTGAAAGTAATATTCCCTTACATTGACTTGTCAAAGCTTATTTAAGAATTATAGAAAGATATAATTGTTGTGTCAAAATGATTCCACAGTGCTTTTTTTTTATTAGTTACCCTGAAAAATGTCATTTCCATCTAATCTTTTTTTGTCTTTTCTTTATTTAATTCAGATGTTATGATAAGCTCTAGCGAGATAAGTGTGATTATACAATGAAATAATTTTTTTCTTTTGTTTTTGGCTTAAGTTCCATTTGCCACTTCTTTGCAGGATGCACAGAATCTGAAGAAAATGAAACGTAATAGCAAAATTGGAAAAGAAATTGTTGCTGCGTAAGTTGTAAAAGCTTTGAAATTCTGAAGCTTTCTATATTGTTATTGATTATTAGCTTTCTGGAACTTACTATGTTCATATGCCATGTTTCAGCAACGTTTTATCAGAGAGTAGGCTTGTTTGTAATGACAGCACCCATGATGTCCTGAAACTTCGTAGTAATACTTTTTTGTGTATGATGTTATTCAAGGGTGCCTTTTGCTAGAAAGTTTTACCTGCATCAGATTTTGTAAATCATAGTTACTTATGTCTCCTATGTCCAAGTGCTGAACCATCAACATGTCTTGTTTCTATGTTTGACAAGAATTCTAGCTGCTTGGCTATTTATCCTAATTTAATGTCTCCATTAGATAGATGAAAAGAGCTTTTCTATATTGCATCAGAACTTCCCACTTCATCTGGTTACTTAGGCATTTTCTTGATATGTCATGTCATTCAAGTTCCTTCCTGAAAATTAAGAAGATCACTCTGTTGCAGAATGATAAAATCTCTTTCTTGATGTAAAGGACCAAATTATCTGATCTAAAACTGGGGTTTATGTTTTAAGTGAAATTTTCTGTTCTCTTAATGTGAAAAATTTTTGAAGTTGACATGCTGTGGTTGCTGTGTTGCATCATAAAGTATACAGAAAGGAGGTCCAAATCCTAATTCGAATACAGTTTTAGCTGCTATACTAGACAAAGCTAGGGAGCTTGATGTACCCAAGGAAATTGTGGAGCGTAACATAAAAAAAGCATCGGAAAAGGGACAAGAGGCTTATATTGAGAAATTCTACGAGGTAAATGATCCATTTGAATATGTTTTTGAAAATCAGTTTGCAATTTTGACTAATACATATATTCTGAATCAGGTATATGGTTTTGGTGGGGTTGGTATGGTTGTTGAGGTCCTAACAGATAAAGTGACAAGATCAGTGGCTGCCGTCAGAGGAGTCGTAAAGGACTCTGGAGTAAAGCTAGCTGATCCAGGATCTATTTTATTCAAGTTTAGGCGAGTTCGAGTTGTAAATATAAAGGCTAATGCTGCTGACAAAGACCAGCTGCTTAGTATTGCTCTGGATGCTGGTGCTGAAGATGTTATAGAACCAGCAGAGGATGAAGATGACTTGGAAGAAGATCGTCCTGATAGGTATTTTGCCAAGCAGAGGATGTCATTAGTCACTGTTTATTGTTATTAACCCTTCTATGTGATGTATTATTATCTTTTGCTAGTTGGTATGGTCACAAATAGCAAAGAATGAGCCTTGGCACCACATAAGGCTGCTTCTTTGCGACCTAGGTGACTGAGGTCAGAGTCACAAGACATAAGGAGTAGGGCTACAATCATTAGCCTTCTTCAAACCTTCCATCTGTGAGAGTCTGATGCATTGGACTGCCCTTTATGTAACATATGCTAGTCTAGACCAGATATACATTTAAATGAAGCAATATAAAATGACATCCTTAAGTTAACATAATGGTCAAAATGTTAATAATTTAATTAGAGAAACAAATCAAGTAACATGAGATATTTAAGGTCGCTACAACTGTTGTTGCTGCATGAAGTATGTTGACTATCTAACTTCAGATAGTTCAAAAATTATGTGTGTTCTCATTATTCTCCTCCTCAAACATCAATTCCTCCTCCTCAGACATTGTTTCCACAAATATTTTGTTGTTTTCCTTCATAATTTGCCAGTGGAAATTGGTAAAATTCCACAGCTAGTATTTATTGAAGAATTGCATACATCATTCTTATGCAATGGATTTTGATGTCCAAAAGACAATGCTACGAAATCGTTGCCTGTGCCTGTGATATAAACTGAGATTTTACTCGGTTGCCTTCTGAAATATCAAGCAACCACATGAATTTCTTTTGGGTTATTATATTATGGTACAAGCAATCTGCTAATTTGTCAGTCATATTGTGGCCAGTTATATTTGGGACAACTAATTGAACTGGGAAGCAGCATACATAATGTCCAAATTCAAACATGTGATGAGTTCATTCATGGGGATACGTCACATCCAGAAACATATACTGTGATCATTATAATATGTGGTCCTGACAGATAATTAATCGGAGATGGATGCTTTATATGCTTGACTGTTGTCTTATAAGTTATAATCATGATCATTTAGTATTAATGTTCTTGAAAATTTGTTCAGAAAATTATTTCTATACTCGATTCCTTTTGCAGATATTACAAGATTGTTACTTCTTCAGAAAATTATTCCACAATACTATCAAAACTACGAGATGATGGAGTAGCGTTTGAACCAGATAATGGTTTTGAGCTACTGCCACATAACCCCATTGAGGTATGGTTTACCATCTACACCAATGCTCTCATCTCATATGTCTTTTTTTTTTTTTTTTAGAGAAGTAAATTAGATACCTTAGTGAACATTTAGAATAGGTAGTGGCAATAACTCAAAACTATAAAGTACCATCATTTGGAAGTCTTATAAAGCAGATTTTGTCCTCCATAGGCTCCTTTGATATTTTTGTAAAATAATGGGCCACCATGTAGGCCTTTCTTGTGACTTGTGAGACACAATAGTCGTTAACCTTTTGTAGGAAACAGCACATATGTTGTGGAAGCTCCATTTGAATGGCCTAGCAAAGTGGATTTATGCACGCAATGCTTCAACTTCTGGAGTATAGCCATATATTTTCTCTGGTGTGGCCATACCCTTTACTGGCTGATCTTAAATGCCTAACCAACCCCTGCATATTGTTGAATGCTGTTGTGCCCTTTTGTTTTTTTTTTTTTTTTCCTTCACCTCTCTTGACCTAATTGAATGGAAATTCTAGCTATAACTGTCTTTCCAATGAAGTTCATGTCATTATTAACTTTGTAATCCTCTAACTTCTGCTTACCTTTGCTTCATGGACCATTCTCTGTAACAAATGAAGGTGTGATATCTAGTAATTCGACAAGTTCTGCATCTTTTCACTATCATTAAGTAGTTATTTCACAATTGGAACAGCCAAAGAAGTAAAGATATTCTGATAACAATTTTGACATATTTCTCTATGATTAAAGATAAACCTCTGCTTTACTTATTGTGTCATGTAACATGTAGAACATCTTGTTCTATGGGCATTAGAAATTTGAGAACATGGTCAAAATGCAAGTTTGTTAGTTGCATTGTGTTAGCCTCAAATTTTTCTCCCGATGATTATTGATGCTAGATCCAAATAGTTTTGTCTAATAAGCACATAGTCAAGATTAGTTACCACCACGGCTCATAATCTTTTTCAAGACGGTTGAATTCTTTAGGGTCCATTTGGATAATAAGTGATGGAATAAGGATTTTCTCATTATAACATTTCAGACAATTATTATTTTATAGGACTATAAACTTGTATAGTTAAATGGTGTAACCAACAGAATAGCCTATTCTACAAAATAACAGATTAACTATTTCTTTCATTACTGTTACTTATTTTGGTAGTGACAAAACGTAAATATTCTTTATCTTAGGTATATTCTTATTCCATGCAAGAAAGGTACAATATTCTTGAGCCAAATGGGCCTTTGAGTAGTTCGTCTCGTGTATTAGAGCTTTGCCACAATACTTGTTCAATTTTTCATATTACGTCTTAAAGCACGGTGTCATTATTTAGGTACAAGTTAATCCTCTAACATATTTGTCCTCCAGCCGCTCCATATCATAATAATTAATTCCACTTCTCTCTGGAATTTCATTGTGTGGTGTTTTCTGTGCCAGGTAGATGATGAAGCCATGGAGTTAAACAAGGACCTTATGTCCAAGTTGCTTGAACTTGATGATGTTGATGCTGTTTATTCGGTTCAAAAGGATACGTGATTGTTTTACAGTCAGGTATGGATTCTCTTGCATCATCTTATCATTTTCTTGCTTATTTTGGTGATAGGACTTTCAATATCTCTGTACAAAATCTTGACCATTCCTAAATATACAGAAATCTTCCTGGCATCCAGAGGTTTCAAAAATATGATAGAGAGAACTACGACAGATCTTGATTTAGTTATATTGCCAGGTGTTCATCATTGTAAGGAAGAAGTTTCATGTCCCATCACTTGCAGAGAGATGAATTTTTCTTCAACATTATTAAGGTTTCCATCCCAAACGTTGTGTCAAACACAACTAATTTTAGACTTGGCAAGAAGCGACCTCTATTCCTTTTCCCAAATTTGTTGCAACCACAGAAATAGAGGGTTGGCACTCTCTTCCCAATAATCATGATTTCGTATATTAGTTAAAAACACTTGCCTAGATCCTGTTGGATTGTTTGTATTTGGATTTTTTTTTTTTTTTCTGTTGATATGTACCTTGTTACAGAGGTTCGTTCCCTAGTCTTATAAGAGCATCAGAAGATGCTAATTAGAGCCATATTTGTGCTTTTATTTATTTATTTTAATCTCTAAATGCTTCGTGGACTGCAGTATCGACAAATATTTCTTTTTTTCTTATGCATCCAGTGGAGTTGTTTTTTGACATGGAATTTTGGAAGAGTAGATGATCTTAGACTCTTTCGATTATATGTCGGAAGTTCTGATTATTAAAACGGCTCTTTTTTTTTCCTTTTTTTTTTTTTTTTTAAAGGGATTGATTGAGAACACATCATATGATACTTCACTTTTGTCCGTGGTTTTAAATACTGCTCAGATGGGTCCGTCTTAATCAGTGTTTATCAATCCAACAAAGAACACCGGTATTTGTTTTGTCGGTATGGAGATATGGGGGTAAGTAGATAGGATCAGCATTCTTGTATCAGTTCAAGATATGAATGCAACTATGGGCGTGCCACTCTTTCTTATGCTTGCTTCTGAAAGAACATGATAAGTTTGGACCACTTGGTTGCGGTAGTATTGAGGACATTGTATTGAGGAAAAATATGACCCATCCCACCAACCAATCACTCTTAAAATTATATTCTTTTTCTTTTGGCAGAATGATACCATCCAAACTTTATCAAACACTGCCCCATGTAATTTTGATATAATATCCCTCCGAATATTAGATTAACTATATTAGTTTTGTAGAGAAGTATATTCTAAACCTAAATCGAGAGGAATAAATATGCAATCATGAGGGTGGACTTTATGAAGGTCAAAGTGGCCTAGCAAAACTGTAGGACAATTGTGTGAGCCATAGTGCTCAATCAGAGACAGGCAAAAGAATCCCATTTCATACATGATATTTTAAATAGGGCTTACCCACTACTATCCTATCCTTTGACAATCTGTAAACGAATGCCGATAAGATTGATTACTTACCCTCTTGCAATGTCCTGATTACTATCACCGGCGAAACTCTTCCGTCGACGTGAGATCTGAAGATGATGATGATGATGATCCATATACTCGACCGACTCCTATTAAAAGATGGATACGTACGTATCGGATGCAGCCATCAGAAACAGCTGGTGGAAAAGCGGACATGGGCCCCTCCGTCCACAGCCTGTTCCCAAAGGCAGTCAGTCACGGGCTGCTTTAATCGAAATTAGTCTCGGAGCCATTTCATCCAACACCTGCCAGCCTAACCCAGAGTGTCCCGCCGCGCCGCCCTCTCCGCCACGAGCTCCCATGTTCCTCGCCTGGCCATCTCCTTCATGCCCACACGCCAAACTCGCCGCCGAGGCAGAGACAACTATGTGCTCCTCCCCCCCTGCTGCGTCGTCAACTCGCCACGGGAGCAGACCACCCCTCGACTGCAAACGTTTGCTTCTCGGCTGCTTAACCGCTCATCTTCATCCGTCAACGGCTATCCTTTTGTTGCCTGCTCTGTTTGATAGGAAGCTGATGATGATCGCAGACTTCTCAGTTTGGGTCCTAAAAAGCAATTTAAAACTATGTTCATTATTATGCTAACAAAAGATATAAATACGTCGAATAATCAACACATTGTTGCATAATTGATCGTTTTCGAATTCAAATAACACTATATATACGTTAGTTTATTGATAGGGGAATGATGATATGGTCGATACCTATCAACCATAATTGACATCGATTAGTCACGTAGTCGATACCTCAACACTATATGATTGATAGATACATACTTATCATTGTAGTCGATACCTCAACATTATATGATTGATAGATACATACTTGTCATGTAGTCGACACATTGTTATTGATCACGTGCCCCCAACAACTCAATATCATATTGGCCAATACCTAGATAGTATGTGGTTGACTTGGAGTTACCCTTGGACGTTACAAATCACATCAATAGTTATTGCATATTTCGTCGAGATGGAGAGAAGCATGCAAACCATCTTTGATATCATTGTGTATCTTTGAGCATAACAATTATAAAGCTATATCATGAAAGATCCCCATACGTGTATTCTTTCACACACTGGGTTGTTAGGCTCTAATACGTTCGACTCTAAAGGACTCAAATCTTGATTAATACCTTATAATCAAAATTAACTTAAGCATTGAAAGGGGTTTTGATGAACATGTCATCGACGTTGTTTCATAGAGTTTAACACCTAGGGAACAAAAGGGATTTGATATTTTTTTCGACACTAGTCAAAGACAAAACATGTAAAAGGACCTCGATAAGCTCCAAATCCGGTTCCCTTTCGAATAATCAAAATTTATATTAAATATTATATATAATTAGAAAAAATTGATATAGTGGGCAAAAAATGAGTCAAGTTCAACTCTACTCTTCTAATACCGGATGGTTACTAATAAATAAGTAAAAAATAAACATTAAACTAGGACCTTAAAATCATTTTTTTAAATATGGCCAAATTTATAAAAAAAAACTATAAGTTTTCACTTTTTTTTTCATAGAGCATTCTTGTTTTACTTTATTCCCCCGTCCCTTATTTTTTAAACGATGAGATTATCCATAATCTCTACACCATCTGTCGTTACCTTCACCTCTCCTCACCCTTGAGAAGGCCAAGTTTGCTAAAGGGATTCATCAAACTCTAGATATCCATCATTTTTTGAGCCGGAGCTCGTGCTGCCTTATCTTTTCGACCTCTATAATCACTATTGTTTCGTGTGACACATCCTCTATCGTAAGCTCTTCCACTCTACCTTCACCATCCTCTCCATGGCCATCGAATTAGTCGAGTGATATTGTGGTAATGTTAATGCCTCCATTGGCAAGTTATAGATACAGAGTGATCATAAGACTCTCTCACAAGCTTGATCTCAATCTTCGTAACGTGATTACATACTCTTTATTTAAGACTCCGTATCCTCAATAAGGTAGCTCACCATTTGGTTGCCTCTATCCATCCTAGTGCAACAAAATACACTAATTGAAATCTTTGCCGGTTGAGTTGCTTGCTTACCTCTTGATTGGGCATATGCTAGCGCTGAGAAGGAAATCTTGGATGGGTCACTATGGCATGATGGCTTGCTTTCCTAGAATGAAGTAACATCTTTGCCCTTGTATAACTATTGAAAATAATCTCCTTTGAGTTTAAGGAGAAGATGGTCATGCAAATGCAAAGATAATGAAATCGTTTGACTAGGCGAAGATCATGATAATGAAACGAAGGTGAAGGATAATATGAATTTTTAGAAAATAAAATAAAAAGCGACATTATGCAGAAAGAAAAAAAAAAGTAAATATTAAAATTTTTGGGATAAATTTGTCCAAAATATATTAATTTTTGGTTAAAAACAGTGTTTTTGCTCTTTTTTTTATCTCTGTCACCCCTTATACACTATGATCAGACTGTTTTCTTTTCTCTCTCTCTCTCTCTCTCTCCTTCTTTAGTGTTCATTACCCAATAATTACTGCATTTCACCTAAACATAAAAGAAATCATTACATCCCCATCCGATGACAGCGGAAAGCGAAAGGAGAAGCCGCGAACGAGAAGAGAAGCAAGGAAGCGAGCCTTAAGAGGAGCCCTTCTCGCGGCGGTGATGGCTCGGCTCTTCCGAGGAGGAAGCCTCGGCGACTCCAAGCGAGAGAGCAGCGGCAGTTCCTCCCTCCGCCTCTCCTCCTCCTCCTCCTCCGTCGCCGCCGCCATGTCCGCCGCCGATCTCCTCTCCCCCTTCGGCCAGATGGGCGTCCCCCTCTCGGATCCCGAGCTCCGCGAGACCGCCTACGAGATCTTCGTCGCTTCCTGCCGTACCACCGGCTCCAAGCCCCTCACCTACATCCCCCAGTCCGAGCGGACGCCGCCCTCCGCCGAGCGCTCCTCCTCGCTCTCCCCCTCGGCCTCGTCGCTGCAGAGGTCGATCACCTCCACCGCCGCCAGCAAGATGAAGAAGGCCCTCGGGCTCAAGTCGTCCTCGTCGTCGAAGAAGGGGAGCCCCGGCAAGGACAGCAGCCCGTCCAAGCCCTCCAAAAAGCCGGCCACAGTCGGGGAGCTCATTAGGGTGCAGATGAGGATCTCCGAGCAGACGGATTCCCGGATCCGGAAGGGGTTGCTCCGGATTGCGGCGGGGCAGGTGACTAATTTTACAGATCACTGTTTTTCTGCCTAGATCTCTATGTGTTTGTTGATCTTCTTGACTTGTTAGTCTTCATTATACACGCTGCTAGTGTAGTAAGAACTGATCTGACTTCTTAAACCGATAAGATCAGATGAAGTAGTTAGACTGATCAAAATTGTCTGTTGGAGATCTTAAGATGTGAATCAATTAGTAGGAAATTCAAATCAGGGCATAAAAATTTCCAAAGATCTCTTATATATGCTAATTATTTCACTTCTTTCGACAATCCTTCTGATCCACTTAGTTTAGTCTTTGCTTGTTCACTCCCGTGCTTGTATTTGTGTTTACCTGTTAAGTTCTGGCACGAGAAGTGGTATATTCCTGTATCTACGCAAGTTTTTATTAACCTCCTGTGATGGTCAAAAGGTTCTTCCTGCAGAAAATGAGTCTTTTCCTGTTAGTTTAGACTTTGTTAGAGTTTTCCATTCCTACTCACTTCCCATATGTAAATAGGTTTGTACTTCTCACTGTAATTTTCTTTATATGCGTGCTGTCCACCAATGAACATCCAGATGATAGCACTTGAACATTCCTATCTATACAGGGATTACTGTATGATCTGTTTGGTTTTTTTGGTCAATGCTTAATTATGGTGTTTCATGGTTGTCTGTTTACTCGTCCATCAAACTTATGATGTCAATGCACTGTGCATAAGTGACGTGCCAGAGAGTTCTAGGATTTTTACTATGAAATTATTTTTTATCATTTTATGGTGTTTCATGGTTGTCTGTTTACTCGTTCATCAAACTTATGATGTCAATGCACTGTGCATAAGTGATGTGCCCGAGGGTTCTAGGATTTTTACTATGAAATTATTTTTTAATAGACACTTTCTCCATATATTTTCACAGGATAAAGGAACTAATGTGGCTGACTTTCTTGGTTTGTGATAGTGGATTTTTGTTGATTTAGTTGGTGACCGATGATAACATTTAAGACTGGCAGTTGCATCTTAATTGATGGTTAATGTGTCCTTTTCTTATAATTTAAGTTTCATAAATTGCTATTGTTCTCAGATAATATGTTTGATTAGTATTTATTGGTCTTCCTCCATGATGACAGCTTGGGAAACGTGTGGAGTCAATGGTTCTGCCTCTAGAGTTGCTGCAGCAGTTCAAAGCTTCAGATTTTTCTGACCAGCAAGAATATGAAGCCTGGCAAAGTAGAAACTTAAAGGTTCTTGAGGCTGGGTTGCTTGTGCATCCTCTTGTTCCATTAAATAAATCAGATAATGCATCACAACGACTTAGACAAATAATACGTGGAGCTTCCGAGAAGCCGATTGAAACTGGAAGAAATTCGGAGTCGATGCAAGTGCTGCGTAGTGCTGTGATGTCCCTTGCCTGTAGATCTCCTGATAGATCTGCTTCAGATTTTTGCCACTGGGCTGATGGTTTTCCACTGAATCTCCACCTGTACCAAATGTTATTGGAGACTTGTTTTGATGCCAGCGAGAATGGATCGATAATTGATGAAATCGATGAGGTTTTAGAGTTGCTAAAGAAGACTTGGGTGATACTGGGCATAAATCAGATGCTTCACAATCTCTGCTTTACTTGGGTTTTATTTCACCGTTTTGTTACAACTGCTCAAGTAGACATCGATCTGCTGCATGCAGCTGATAATCACATGGATGAAGTTGCAAAGGATGCCAAAGCAACAAAAGACTCAGTGTATTCAAAGATATTGAGTTCAACTTTGAGCTCAATATTGGGGTGGGCAGAGAAAAGACTTCTTGCTTACCATGACACATTTAATGCTAGTAATATTGAATATATGCAAAGTATTGTATCATTAGGTGTATCGGCTGCCAAGATACTAGTGGAAGATATTTCTAATGAATATCGTCGTAAGAGGAGAGAAGAAACTGACGTAGCTCGTAGCAGGGTTGATACGTATATTCGGTCATCACTTCGTACAGCTTTTGCTCAGGTAAGTTCTGCAGAATTGTCAGATTGAGTTCCTGCAGCCTGCTTGTTCCTGTTAACCTCTATCTTTTTCACATGCCTTCATGGACTTTACTAGATTGCCTCTAGATTTTTACACAACATCAATCATTTGTGTTAATGTATGGTTCATTTTTGCTCCAAATCACCCATAAGACAATATGACTGCACATTTGACGCGTAGTTCCCTGGCTGTATTAGTTCAAAGTTCATCCATTACTTGGGTCTCATGTAACTGTACGCTTGTACATGTACCTGTTTTACCTTACTGGAATGATGGATAAAAGGTTGGTTAGTCTGCTAAAAGGCTATATGATTAGATGAGATCATCTAGTAGTAGTTGCCTGCCTACTTCGATAATTCTGATCCATTGATCGATCTGATACAGAGAATGGAACAAGCAGACTCCAGCAGGCGATCATCGAAGAACCAGAGTACTCCTACTCCTGTTCTTTCCATCCTGGCAAAGGACATTGGTGAACTAGCAAGCAAAGAAAAAGAGTTGTTCAGTCCAATGTTAAAGAGATGGCATCCACTTGCTGCAGGTGTTGCTGTGGCTACACTTCATTCTTGTTATGGAAACGAACTAAAACAGTTCATAGTGGGTGTTATGGAACTAACACCAGATACAGTTCAAGTTCTTAAAGCTGCAGACAAGTTAGAGAAAGATCTTGTGCATATTGCTGTCGAAGATTCGGTCGATAGTGATGATGGGGGTAAGTCATTAATCAGAGAGATGCCGCCTTATGAGGCTGAATCTGCAATCGCCAATCTTGTCAAAGTGTGGATCAAGACAAGAGTAGACAGGCTGAAGGATTGGGTTGACCGCAACTTGCAGCAGGAGGTTTGTCTTGTTTTTTCTTCCGTGCAACGGATGCATAATTTTCCTTCATTGTACATACTAAACATACTATGGAATGGTTTTATCTATTGTTTTTCTTTTTAAAACTATGAATGTAACCTTGGTTAACATAATGGTTTTATCATCTTCGTCAAAGTTTTCTCCCATGACATGATCTTCTGGAGTGTAGCTCAAAACCAAGATGGCCTATATGAAGTTTGAGTACAGTTTTTGGCTAACTGTCAACCCCATGTGAACCCTCTAAAACTAAGTGAACTCTTGCCCCAGCTAAATTTAGTTAAACGGACTACTCTTGTTAGTTGCTGTTTAATGTCACACAAACAAGGGGCTAAGTTCCCAGAGCTTTCCAGGAATGCAGAAGAGAAAACATTACAAGAAGTAGAAAGAAACAAAAAAAGGGCAGGGAGGGTTGACATGCTTCAAGCAAGATAATGAGAACCATTAGAAAGGCACAAATAAGCCAATGAACCACTAGCAACTGATGTTATTTGCTTCTGTCATAATAGTAAATGTGTTTTTACCTCTCACTATGGCATCTTGAAATTTTTTTTTAAAGTACTATCATTCTTATAAGCATGTTGCACTTCTTTTTACTAGGGCTTCCATGTTCGAGATTTCACTTTGCAGTCTACATGTAGGCCATATATTAAGAACCCCTGGTTGTGCTTTTGCCTTTTTCTAAATGTGCATACGTAGATTTGTGCCTTTTAAATATGTAGTAAATGACGATTCATTGATTTAGAGACTTATATGACACAAAAACTCTTTATGTGCCAACATGTAATATTTTTATGTTTTTTTCACTTTTTAAACATTTTAATATAACCTGATTTCTGATATTGTTATGTGGAACATCCCTGTAGAATTGGAATCCAGGGGCAAACAGAGAGAACTGTGCACCTTCTGCAACTGAAGTTCTACGGATTATTAATGAGACTTTAGATGCATTCTTTCAACTGCCTATACCAATGCATGCAGCCATGCTTCCTGACTTGTTGATAGAACTTGATAGAAGTCTGCAACATTATGCATTAAAGGTGAAGTCTGGATGCGGTAAGTATCAAGTAACACTGCAAATAGGTTGCTTCAATCGGTGGAATGTTAAATTATTTACCGTTGTCTTTCTGTTCAGCAACCCGAAGTAGTTTTCTGCCTTCGTTGCCAACATTAACCAGATGTGAGGTTGGTTCAAAACTTTGGAAGAAAAAAGAGAAGCCACAGAATTTGCCAAAACGCAGATCACAGGTTGGATCAAGAGATAGTAATTCATTTGGTCTGCCACAGCTCTGTGTACGCATGAATTCACTTCATTATATACGGACAGAGTTAGAGAACCTGGAGAAGAAAATAAAAACTTGTCTACGGAATGTTGAATCAGCACAAGCAGATATATCAAATGGGTTGGAGATCAGCTTCGAGCTTACTCTGGCTTCTTGTCAAGAAGGAATTCAGCAACTATGCGAGACAACAGCTTACAAGGTGATCTTCCGTGACTTGAGTCATGTTCTGTGGGATGCCTTATACATTGGTGAGACTACTTCATCGAGAATTGATCCGTTTATAAAGGAACTTGACCCGATTCTGGAGATGATATCAAATACGGTGCACAACAGGGTGAGAAATCGTGTCATAACTGCATTAATGAAGGCTTCTTTTGATGGGTTTTTGCTAGTTCTTCTTGCCGGCGGCCCACTTCGTGCATTCTCCCGCCAAGATTCACAGATAATAGATGAGGATTTTAGGTCACTCAAGGACATATACCTGGCCGAAGGTGATGGATTACCCCAGGAACTAGTTGAGAAGGCCTCAGCGCAAGTGAAAAATGTGCTGCCTCTATTCCATGCTGACACCGAAAGCCTCATCGAGCGGTTTAGACGATTGATTACAGAAACATATGGCGCTTCGGCCAAATCCAGGTACCCGTTACCTCCAACCTCTGGCAACTGGAATCCTACGGAGGCCAATACAGTTCTGCGGGTGTTGTGCCACAGAAACGATGAGAGTGCCACAAGGTTTCTAAAGAAAACTTACAACCTCCCGAAAAAGCTGTAGCCTCAGAGTACTGCTGCCGACAGATGAATCGCTGGTTTTCTGGAAGCTCTCTGTTTTCTATCTTTCTGAAATTTTTTTGCCATGAGTTGCAAGTATATTCCAACTGCTGATGAATCTGATTACAACATAGTTCGTATGCCAGCACTGTTTAACTCAGGGGATCTAATCCTTTACAGGCATGTGGATGTGTGATCCAATAGCTGAATGATCGACCAGGTTCAAGGTGGGAGCAAATCCATCCTTCTTTTAATGAGTGAGCATGTCTGAAGCTTAGGATGTGTATACTACATTTAGCAGTATTCTTTTCATTTACTAGTAGCTATGCTGCGCTCGGTGATCGTCTCTAATCCGGTTTTCTCTGGTGGGTAATGTATGCTTGCATAAGTTAAAAGAAAAGCTGTTGTGGATAAGTTCTTTCTAAATGTATTATGACCTGCTCTTGTATGTACAACATTGTGCTACATGTTGTTTGCTTTTGTGCTCTTCTCAGAGCCACAGTGAAATACAATGTTTCAACATGGATTTGTTTCATCAATGGGTTGGTAATGTTACATATGCATTATGCCGCTAATCTGATCAATCATCTGTTTTTACCCAATGGATCCATCACTGGTGAGAGAGTTTGATTTATTCTACTGCTCTCTTTGGAATGATAATTCTACATCTTCTTTTGTCCCTCTTACTTGAGTTGGCTTAGGATGGATGGCTGAAGCTTTGGTACGATCGAGGTTAATTTTCTTATCAGCCCTTTAGTGATAGAAGAGATACGTATCTCTGAACTTATCGGGACTGTTCGTAGAGACCCAATGTCTAAAGTCTTCTATCATACTATACTGTCTTCTTCTTCTTCTTCTTCTTCTTGCTTTCGGACTACATCAAGACTCATATTATTTTCATTCGCAAGTGCAACAATCCATGTCAGGTTAGGGATTTTGGGCCAATCTCTTTGTATAATGTGAATTATAGGATCATTGCCAAATTTTTTGCTAATCGAATGAAATCTTTTCTTGACTCCCTAATTAATTTCTAAGGTACAATCTGTTTTCTTACCTAAATTGAACATAAATAATAATATTTTGATTATCCTAAGAGATTGTAATGTACGATTTTAAGAACAAAAATTCTTATGTATTAATTTGCCTTGATTTAGAAAAAGCTTATGATCGTCTCCCGACATTCAATATATTAATATCTTATATATATATATGCTCTAATGACATTTTTCTATGCTTTATTTAAAGCAAACCAAACCTCTTGCCAAAGTGTTCAAAAAAATTTTCAACTTCATGAATCACTTTAATGTCCTAAAATTTGGTATAAGCCTCCCTCAAACTACTCATCTCGATATAAAGAAAGAAGTATGCAATCGGTTTAACATCTAAGAAGGCAACTTTTCTATCGAGCATCCTAAAACTATAGTAACCCTTTGGCAAGACGGTGTCTTCTCATGTTCTTAAATAAACTGTAACCAAGATCACCAATAAAATTGGGACTCGGCAATGATCCTTTCTCTCAAACCGACACGATCATTCTTATTAAGTCAATCTTGAATATTATATCCTAACACTCTTTTAGGTATATAACTCGAATGCCTCAATCTGTGTATTATCGGGCTATGGCTTTATTTCAAGAGCCTTTTACATAAAACCAATGATAGGATAGGGTAAATTAAATCCAAAGTTTCTTGGAACCCTCTTCGGATAGCTCTTGCAAGAGAGAGTCATTCTGAGAAACAGTGACCGGAATGATTATTCTCGACGAAACAACTGAGATTTATAAGATACACATTGAAAGAGACTCGAGGATGACGACGATGGATCTCGTGACACTTGAAACTGCTCTCTCTCCCTTGAAGAATCCGTAGTTCGATTCAAGATATAGTTGCCAATCTTTCTTGAAATTTAAAATCTTATATGTACCAAGGGAGGAGAAATTAATTACTTGTAATGTGTTTTCTTTTGATTGGTTGTGCTCAGCTTCTTAATATAATTTTCACTTCTTTGGGACAAACAAAAAAACAAAAACAAAAATGTTACATGCTGATATCATTGCCGATCTAACATGTTACTCCTTCCTAGCCATAATCGAATAAAATACAAGGTAAAGGCATTGCTTAGAAACACGCTTACTGTCACTTGCACTTTGTCCGATTTATCTTCCAATGAATCTATTATGGGTTGGCTTTGTCCACAATAAAGTCTGCTCTATGGCGCAGAATCAAGAAATCACTTTACCTAAACATAACAAAAGCACGGTTCAATGATCAAAAGAAATAACAGCGAGCGCTACAAGGCTTAGAATTTTTTTGTTGGTGGTGGATGAGCAAGGCACAAAATTTGCAGGTTGGAACCTCTTGATTTACCTCCATCCGCTATGAATCTGATCCAAATCAGATATCAGGAATTTGGACATCTTCCAACCATCTCAACTCTGCATGTGCAATCACATGGATACTCATCATGCCATAAGAAAAAACATGAGAAAAGCTCTCGACTTTCCAAAGTATCAGCACCACCAGAATGGGAAGTAGCTGTGATGCTATCTTGCTAAGAAGACGATATCGGCACCATAGTGATGACGCCAATTGTAACAATATGCTCCAATTTTTAACTCGGGAACAGGGACTGATTCTGAGCACAGCAAATTGGAAGGATAATAACTGATCCATATGTGCCAATCCCAAATACTGCAGCAGGCATCTATCAAGAAACAATATCATGGGTTTAATTCAGTCCATAAACATGAAGTGAATTGAAAAACCAAGATGAAACCATATGGATGAGAAAATCAAGCAACGGAAATGATCAATGGCAATAAAAGCCTGCTATTTAGCAAAGACTACTCAAACCATTTACTGTTGAATGGTTGCCATGGCGGAAAAGAGATGCCATTCTCTTGGTGTTTTGTTAAAGGCAGGAGCAACCATAGGGTCGTGTCCAGTGTCAACCATAAAAATTTCCTTTATTTGAGTCATTTAAAATTGACACTTTCAGCATAATATAAGACTACATAATTTGCTTGATAGATGTGAACTGATGGTTATGATGCCGGATAATGAAAGGAATGCAACTTTTATACATGAAAATCTCCATTATTTCAGATCTAAAAGAGAATGGCGTAAAGTCCTGGAAAACAATAACATGTCGCAGATTCTTGCTTGCTTTTGCAAAGATTACCACAACCAAAAAGGTGGTCTGATCTTTCCGACAATGGTTGCCCCGAAAAAACTAATTATGGTAAAGTGGGAGAACCATTAAAATTGTGAACAAAACAAGCAATTCAAGCACACATAGCCATTGATTTTAGGCATACCTAACGATAATTCTTCTAGCATATCAGACAAGGCTTCCCTGAGCTCGTTCCTTCCCAGCCATCATCATTTGTTGAAATTGCAAAAGCTTCGTTTTCCTTATATCAATAATATTTTTCGGCATCTGCTCAACATGACCATATTCCTCCACCAGGCGAAAGAACTCCTGCTTGGTGAGACTTTTCTTCTGAACTAATTGGTCAACTATCACATCCATTAACTCTTTATTGCGTCGCAATATCTACAGAATATCAATTCGATTATGCAATTTAATCCACATAACTAAGATTTACTAAAAGTAAGGTTACAGGAACATAGTAAATACCTCTTTTGCTCGATCATAGCAATTGTTCAGTAACCGCTGTGCCTCCAGATCAATATCCTGGTTAAATATTCATTGTCAGACATACAACACTTTTGGCAGTGCATTCAAAAATTACAAAATTATAGAAGGTACATTGATCCGATCTGCAACCCAGAAGTTGGACAGTCCATGATATTTTTCTGAGAGGCCACCAAGAACAAAGGAACGTGCAGCTGACCTTGCATTGTCTGCTGTTTCTGCCCAAATTGTACTCAGCTGTAATTGTATGTACAACATTTTCATCTTAGTCACATTGGTTCCAAGGGACACTGAGAAACTAAATTTTTAACACAGCTAACCAATCTATATTAACGACATTAAAGATGTACACCGGTTGGTAATGCCTGAGTACTAGATAAACTGAAGAACCATATTCAGAAAGAAACAAGGAAAATATATATCATTAGTCATTACCAATTGAAAGCCCATTATGATGTGTGTATTATCAAGTTGGTGACATCCAGTATAGAAAGAAAACTGAAAAATAATAATTTCATTTTCACCCAAAACATATAACATGTGAATTGAACCAGCCTGCAATCCATTTGATAAAGAGGTCAACTCAAATCATACTATCAGACAATTAACTCATTTTCAACAACATTTGACCTTAAACTCAACATATAGTCATATACTGTCTAATCAACTCAGCAGTAGTAAGCAGCACATTGTTTTTGGTAATGATAGTTTTAACACGCATAACTTAGTTTATCACTCAGGTCAATTTGCGATAGTTAGAAGAAGCGAAATGATTAATGTTAGTAGTAAGAGAGGAGGCAGAGAAAACTATAAATAAAGATTTGAATACTCTAAACATATGTCTCTTTACGGACCTGAATGACAGCAAAAGATCCGTGTAACCGATTCCAAATAATTGAGACTTAAGGCTTAGTTGTTGTTGTTGTCATCATCAATTTGGATCAATCGTGTCAATGCGTAATGCTTGAAATCAGACCATTAATTAATCAGGTTAATCCTGTCAACCTAAATATAACCCAAGGCCTCTCTTACCATGTCGTGTTTGTGGTGGGTCCAGAATTGCCACCCCATGGCTGGATAGTAGTACTGGGCTACTAAAGTAAGCTCTGAGCACCAGGACATTTTCATGCAACTTGTTTGAACAATATATCTGTGACCTGTTAGAATGGTCATTGCATGTAAGATTTTTCAACGGCTTCAATGAGCCCTAGCATCCCTTGCAAGAATGAGTTCTCTTTCCCATTGAAGCATTAACATAATTAATGCTGATTCAAGGCCAAGCATAATAGAGAACAAAACAATAGATACATTATGTGCAACCAACATAATTAGAAGAACCAAGGATTTACTATGCTAGTGCATAGTGCATGCTACACAATTGTCTCAGATATGGCATCGACATGCAGTGGATCATAAACAGGGAAATGGCATAGTGCAGCACCAGTGGCATGGTACACAGCATGAACCATAAAGAACTATGACAAACAGGGGCTGACTATAAAGCATGACCTTGTGAACCAGGGCTACTCCAACTCAAAAGACCTGTGAGTAAGAAGTGCTGCGAAACAGATACAGGCTAACTTACTCTAAGTTAGATATCACTACGTATCTACAATTGAAACAAACCCCGCAAAAATAAAATTTATGCTTTATTACCTTTTAACTAGCAGAATCAAAGTTAACACAACTATGACAATCAATCAAGTCAAGTACAAATCAATCGTGAATTCGTAGAATCAAGTATAGCAGGTTTTTACTTCCTATAATATATCATGTAAAAGGACAACAATACAAGCAACAACGGATTAGTCCCTTTCAACAAATGTGTCCTTCCAAACAAGAAAATTAAATATGGTACACCTTCAATTACCTGATTCTCACCAAACCAGATTTCATCAGCAGCCCGAGGGGCTATCTGAACAGTGATATGATCAATCAGGGACTGGCGGCTGTAAAAATAAAAAAACACATAAGCCAATCATTTTAAAAAAATTGCTCAACTTAAAATAAGATACAGCTAAATTCAGGTTCTATTGCCAAAATTTTTACACCCCATATGCTATTTAAAGTGCAATATTGGAACTTGATGCACCAAGAAACAAAAATTTTGGTTCCAAAAGAAAGAAGTACCTAAGCATTCCTTTTGTAAATTTAATATGATCCATCTTGACTCGCACATAACCCAATTCTCTGCCAGCTCGAGGTGCAATGGTTATCTGGATGGAGAAACAAGGCTTCAACTACTAAAAATCATATAAATGCAGCTTCAATTGATGACTCTAACTAGCTTCAGGAAGATTATTATGCATATAAACATGTAAGAATACAAACATGTCCCCATGACAGGTGCGAGTGCCAAATCGGCAGTATAGTTCATAATAAGATCATAGCTGCAATTAGTATTGGCATAATGATCACTAAGTGTCTATTCCAGACAGATGGATGCATGATTAAATAAATATAATGAATTGATCCTGTGAGTAATCATGAAAAAGTGCTGCACAGAAATGCGTCAATTTATAAAGCAGAGAGTACAGACAGTACAAACTCAATGTTCTTTAGATCAGGGAAGTTGACAGCTACAATAGCCATAGCTGCTTCATTTAGAGCCAATCGTTTCCACATCTCTGGCCTCCTATCCTTTTTATCAAGCATTCCTCTTTCTTCAATTTGTGCAGCTTGTAATAAGTCATCAGTTGTTATCTGGACCAGTGCAAATAATTTAATAAAATAGGTTAAGGACACCCTGATAAAATATAGCAACCATAACAGAAAAGCATCAAGAAGTGCAATCACAATCAGATATTAGCATTGAGTGACATCCTTGATGTGCCAAGTCCATCATTCTTTTATACTCCACAATAATATACAATTTGATTTTTTTAATTGATCTAGACAAGAAATATGGTGCAAGAGCATTTTTATACCCTTCCAAGCCCCAGCTGTCAGAGTGATCAACCACAAAGGTGGGAAAAATGTGCAGATTACACAAGATGGAAATCAATCCTAAACATCCCCATGATAGGGGGGGGGGAGAGAGATAAAGAGAGAGAGAGAGAGAGAGAGAGAGAGAGAGAGAGCAAACAGCTAGTGATACTAATAATATATACTAAAACAAATACAATAAATGTACATCAATTTTGCAACGTTGGAGACAAGTCGCTCGTAATATATGCAATTCTCACAAGATACAAAATGACAATAATTTAAGAACAACTTAAACTAGATAATCTAGCTCCGTTAATTAGAGAAACATACAACAGAACAGAAAAGCTGGAAAGTAGAATAGACTCTCTCTCTCTCTCCTTATTTCTACACAAGACAAAAAAGAAATGAAATTTACTAATACTAGAGAAAGTAGGATATTTTTCTCTTTTTTGTTCATTTTTGACCAGTGATGTCCATGCGGTGGCCCAGAAAGTTAATGGTCTGAATGCAGAGTAGCTTATAAGGGATAATATAATTATAGCATTAACTAAACTGTTAGTTCATCCGACAATAATCTTATCCAACCACTGTATTAATGCAGTATTTCACAAACTAAACAGTCATCCTAGACAATGAACATCTCATATCAGGATGCATTTGTGCAACCAAAAAGAGTGATATCAGTTAACTACTTAATATATATTAGAATCATCAAAGAATTAGACCGACTTGCAAGAGGTAGTTTACCTCAGACCTTCCATCACGTATCATATTAATGGCAGCAATTTCAATAATGTTTGCCAGCTCAGCACCAACCATTCCATTAGTCATACTGGCAACTGCCATATAATCCACATCATCAGCCATTGGCTTTTTCCGAGCGTGAACCTGTTAGGAACAAAGCCAAAGTTTTTTCGTTGCAAAAAAAGAACATAAAATCTTTTAATTTATTTTGCTTCGGCAGAAAACCTATAAAAAAAAAATAGTTTGAGTGCTGCATGTTTGCGTGCTTAATATAATAAAAAGAACATATATAGCTGAACTGAACATATGAATTTAAACAAATGAAGCATCTAAAAAGCTGAAAAAAAGAGACTTTCACTCAGAGTATAAAGCCAAACAAAATTAGGAGAGCACAAAAACCTAAATATTTGACTCAGCTTTCCCTTGAAATTCTCAAAAGAAGAAACATTAAAATGACCAATTTAAACAGACATTTGCAGGCTCAAGCCAAAATAAGAAAAACTGTATAAAATGACTTTTACAGAAAATACACTACTGATGCAGCAGATTCTATCATGTTTGTAATGCAAAGCTCAAAACTAGGGCTGTTGGCTTTTGCAAATACAAATCTCTTCAACAATGAATTGCCATAGGAATCATAAAAGCTAAAAGGCCAACCCTATGAGCATGTACAGATAATACAGAATAGGTAAGCAGGCAGAAGCTCCTACAAGGAAAACTGGTCATTGGAAAACCCATAGAAACTTTTGACTAAACATCTCATGTCAAATGAATTATCACAGTTAGTAAATTAGACTTTAATACCTTCAGAATCTCAATTCGACCAATTAGACTAGGCTTTGGTATGAATATTTTTCTATCAAACCGCCCTGGTCTCACAAGAGCTGGATCAAGGATATCTGGTCTATTGGTTGCAGCTATGGTAATTACATTGCCTCTTCCTTCAAAGCCATCCAAGCATACAAGGAGCTTCAGTGATTACAAGAAGATAAGGATGTCAAATATATTAAACTTGTAAGATAATCAACTATAATAAGAATAGCAGCTGTTCACCATTTCCTTTCTTTTACCTGATTGAGTGTGGCATCTCGTTCTTGTCCACCAGAACCCTTGATAAGACCACGTTCTCTTCCAACAGCATCTAGTTCATCAATAAACACAACAGCAGGAGCCTAGAAAACATTCAGAAAATATTTTTTAAGGTCAAACTGAGGCCAGCAATAACATTAGACTTCAAATAGCAAATAAGTGTAAAGTGATCAGCATCTCGGCATATAAACAGCACTTTTACACTAAACATGTAGTATAAGCGTAAACAAACAAACAAACAAAATAGTATCAAGAGATAAGAAATAACACTAAAAAGATTAACTAAAAACATGGGGAAACTATAATTTACTGCTATGTTGAGCATATGAAATTGTTAGAAAGAAGATTCAATGCAACTCGCCAGGGCTTACATTTTCCTTGGCTTCTTGGTACAGTGCACGAACACGAGAAGCACCAACACCAACATATATTTCCACAAATTGTGAAGCTGAAATTGAAAAGAAGTTCACACCAGCCTCACCAGCAACAGCTTTCGCTAATAATGTCTTACCCACACCAGGAGGCCCACACAGAAGTATGCCACCTATATGATAGCAGTATTAGCAGATATATGAGACCATAATGTTGAATGAAGGCTTTTATACATAATAAACTGTATGTGTTACAATTCTGGAGAAGGAAGAATTATTAAGACCTGTAGTGTCTGATAATCATTTAGTAATTAATAAAATCAAACTTTGAAGCTTCAGTATCTGATAATATGTTAAGTTCTGATATAGAAAATAGAATAAATAGTTTCAGAGTGTTGTAATTTGTAAATATTCACTAAGGCCATTTCCTTTATTCTTACTGGTTCCTACTGTTTCTGCCCTACATCTGGTTTAGGTGAAAAGGTGAATCATAAAGGGCGAAAAGGAATAATCAATATCAAGTCCACATCAAAGAATCACATGTGATTAATGGGCATGCCCTATCCAAAAAAAAAAGATGAAACAATAATCTGTAGTAGTTACCCAACAAGAACCAGATGGACTCAATTTTTTGATCCGGCCTAAAACACATCACCAACTAGCTTGACAAGTTCAAGAGAAATTACCTGTTGTAGATGCCTCAAATTAGAAAATAGATACTTGCATACAGAGATTCAGCGAGAAAATAGTCAGGTTCTACCTGATAAGCTCAATCTCTTCAGGATACTAAACTTTTATACTTCATCACAACATATGCAGAAATTGGCAAAACCATGGGAGATAAATATGTTTGCAAATACTCCAAATTTTGTATTAATGGTCAAGTCTTGCCCTAAATATCCAGGTTGCTTAGGAAATTTTTGAGTTCACCAGCTTTTCCAGTTATGCAAACTGGCAAAATATTGATGAACGAGTCATCTCAGATTTGTTTTAAGCAACTTCCAAGTTGCTGAGAAATCTTTAGATGCTTTAAGCAACTACAAGCAGAACACCTATTCACGGTTTCAAGTGCTAATGTAATATAATCCATCCAAAGCATTTAGCCAGCACTTGTCATACTTCCATGTGGCTTCAAAACAGATAACTACATTTATCCAGCACTTTTCATGCATTCATGTGACTACAAAACAGATGACAATTTAAAGGAATAATATTAAAGAAACAGATGACTACACAGTAGAAGAACTAACAAATGATACAATAATAGAGAAGTAAAAGAAATATGTGCTTAACAGGATTATGATAGCATATGCACCGATTATCATGCTATGACATAGTGCTCTCTCTCAGTATAACCATATAACCATGAAAAATAATAACAGACACAACGTACAGCAATAATAACAATAACAACAACGACATGTCATCTTTGCGACTATTTGGGGTAACATACCCAACCTCAACACATAAATCAAGTAATGTGATACAGCATGGAGAATCATGTAAACTTTGGGTCAGTGGAATATTTCATAAAGACCATAAGCAAAATGAAAAAAACCAACAATGGAAAGCAAATTTATGTGCTCATGCTTCAAACTTAGGAATAGGCAGATTATGAGTTATAGCATCCGTATCAGATCATGCATGTTCTTGATGCATCTTTTAACCAAGTAACAAGCAATTATCCTGTAGTTAACTATTATTTTAAGAATTCAACATAAAGAATGCCAATCAAAGCCAAGTAACTATGAGTCTGTGGCATAAGCCACTATACATGGATTAACTAGCTCAACATAACCTGTGAAGAAAACTATTTTAAGCCTCACTCTTCAGAACTTTGTTCCAGAATGAGAGACTGAATAAGACATTGACTATACATGCCTAGTGTAACACCAATGAGATTGTCAGACTATAATCTGCATTAAGAAGAAACACTATAACAATCTAAACAAGGACCCTTACCTGGTATTTTGATGCCTCTTCTCCTGTACATTTCCCCCAATGTGAAGAACTTCACAATCTCCTCAAGCTCTAGCCTTATTTTCCCAAGACCAGCAACATCGCTAAACTTGACATCGACTCCCCTCTCCAAGTATTGTGGTACTTTACTATTCGCTCGCCTCACCCGAGCACCTGACTGCATAAACTTCATTGCCATCTTCATATAAGGATTCTGCTCATCTCCTCTCTCCTCGCTCTCATCTTCCCCTGGTCCCTCAAGTCCTGCCATTTCCCTCTCCAACTGCCTCATTTTCTTCCGTTCCTCTGCCTCTGCCTTCTCAATCTTCAGCCTATCTTCATAATCCTTCTGCTGCTTCCTATAATTAAGCACAACAGTTCTGTAGAAGACGTAGAATATCACGAACCCAATAGCAGTGGCAACATTCTTGTCCCTCGCCATATCATCCCACATATAGGCCATCCGCTGATAATTCTTTCTAGCCTGCCGTAGCGACTCCTCGTATTTGGCCTTCTTAATCTGTTTCCTCCTCTTCCTTTCCTCTGCCTTCTTCTGTGCCTTCATAATTTTCTCCATCGCCTCCCTCTCTGCCCTCACTCTTGCTAACTCTTCTCTCCGCCTCTCTGCCAGCTCCTTCCGTGCATTCTCAAGCTCCAACACACGCTTTGACTTGGGTTTGGGCTTCTCCATTGACAGAAAGTGGCCTGGAATGTTTACCAACCACCCCAAATAGGGGGTGGGGACTTCCGGCTTCCGGACCGGGGGTGTATATGCATTGATGCAAAAAGAATCCAACTCGAGCCGATCCCAGGACTCCCAAAACCTCTCATCCCTCTCGGCCGCCGGCAGCACCGCCCGAAGGACCCTGGAATCATCGAGGACGACGAGCACCAGGTTCGGCCGCAGCTTCAAAGTGACGGAAGGTGGCTTCACGATATGCCGGAGCTTCCCTTCGCCCCTAAGGGTCAAGATTTCGGTATATGGAATACGGTCGCCGACAGTGGGGAGGCCGCGGGACCAGGATTTGAGCTCCTCAGGGGAAAGGGTCTCCGCCGGGCGCTTTGGCCTCGGCTTCTTCTCGGTGACCCCAGCGTGAGCACGTGGCAGCGGAAGCGAGGAGGAGATGACGGTCATGGTGACGGAGAGCTGGAGCAACATGGTGCAATTCTTCTTGGCTTCCTCCTCATTCTGGTCATCTAGCGGTGGATTGACGGAATTGCGTGGAACGAAACATTTGCGCGGAATCGAGCGGAAAGGGGCTTTTGGTGGGGATGGGGCGAGGGCGAGGGCGAGGGAGGAGAATAGGAGAGAGCTCGATGCAGCGAGCTCCATGGTCCAGGAGGGGCACGGAGAAGAGGGTTTGGATCACATCGACGAAGCAATAGCGTCTCAACCGAGGAAGGATGGGAACGGCTGCGGATAGATCACAGCCATTTGTGCTCGCCGTGATTCGTGTAGGAAACTTTAAACGTTGGGCCCGGCCCATCAAAAGCCCCGTCAAAGAACGAGCTTCGTTTCAAAACGGTATTCTTTTTGTATCTGTTACATTATATTAAAACGGCACATAATTCATGATTGTTTGATATGACCGTTATATAATATCCGATATATCCGATATTACTAACGGTCCTCGTAACGCTAAGAGGGAGAAGTGAGGTGGGAATAAGGGGAGAGAGATTAGCGCTGCGAGGATTGGCGATGGCTCGCGCTCTCCTATCTCAGTTGCTCATCCTCTCCGACCGCCCCCCTCGCTTCTCCACATCGATCATGTCCGTGCTTCGCCATTACTGCGTCTGTTTGGGGTTTCTTCTCTGTCTTTTCGGATTTCGATCTTCCAAGTCGGTGAACTTATTTCTTGGTAAATCGAAACAGCGGCCGTGGTCGAGATCTCACAAGAACCCGAGGAGCTGTCCCGTCTCGTTTCCCTCTCTTGCCCGGCTTGGACTTTAGATGCAACTGCACCGCTTCCTCTCCTGTGGCCGAGGCCCCCGGGGTTTCTCCCAGCCCTATTAGGTAAGCGTTTGTGATATTATCTTTGTCGTTGGACTGCTCAGATGCTGTTCCGGTCGTCCCATGTGATTTTTACGGTTTAACATTAACATTGCTTCCTGGTGCCTTTCGATGGAAAACGGTCTAAACTTTGATCCAAGAAGAGCTTTTTCTGGTCTAATCAAGTCAATTGTTTATAGTCGTATAGACTGTTAGTGGTTAGTGACTGATGAACTTAATCGATAAATATTTCTTTCCAAAGGAATCAATTTGGAGCTTCCTTGGGCTCATTGAAGCTTTCCTAATTCAGTTTTGATTCTCGCCATCTTTATAGCGTTTCATCTTTCAATGTCTTGACTATCGTCATTCTGGTAATGTACTTACAATTTGTCTCCGTATATGTCTGTTTATTTATCTAGTCAGTCAGTAGGATCTTATTATATAATATGTTCTACTATTAACTATTTTGATGCAAACATAATTTTCTGGTCATATCCAATTCCAATAATCAAATATTTGAACTATTCAGTGTTAAGAACTCTTAACTTCTATCTAAATCAGTAAATCTCAGCATTTCACCTGGGTTAATTTGATTGCCTTTTTCTTGATGCTTCAGACATTGTATGCACCAGTATATTGCTCTTTGACCTTCTCTAGTGAATCGTCTTCTGACCTTTATTATCATAAGGAGAGAATTCCGTCGATGTTTCTACTTAGAGATGTTCAATATTCTTTCTTACAAGCATTTCTTTTCTGCAAACTATTGTTGAAGTTTGAGATGCAAGAATGTAGGACCCAATAGATTTGGTGCTTTTGCAAGGTAACATTGGTTCTGCTTGACATGTTTAGTCAGTGAGATCACAGTAGATACTAATGTTTGTTAACAGCATCATCATAGGAATTATATAACTTTAAGTAATTGTTCTCCTGATCTATCATGATGAACTGAGAAATCTTTTCGATGATTTGTCTAACCTATGCTAGGATCATATTGAGAATCTTAGAGTATAGATTTAAGAAGACTATATAGTTCCCAAGTAGTTTAAAAAACTAATGACAAAACCAATCCTGAACTTACAGAAAATTTGAAAAATCTATTTCATTGCTGTATACTTAGCAGCTCGATTATGAAAATCTAGCCAGAAATCACAAAAATTTTAGCAGCTTGAGGATGAATTGTTGGCATTATGGTGAAAAATGACAGAGTAAAACTGATGCTAGTGTTATGCATGAACAAATGCAAAAAATTTAGATACTTTCTCTTGTTTATATTGATGAAAAGCAGCAGCTTCGGCTATCATATATACCATGAGATTGCTACTTTTTCATGTAACCTATTGAAGTACATTTTGCTGCATCTTTTATGTGTGATTAACTTTGTGATTGCTACTTTCTCATGTAACCTATTGAAGTACATTGTGCTGCATCTGTTTTGTGTGATTAACTTGGTTTCTGAATGCTTTAACAATCAGGAAAAGGGTTGTTTCTGGGGTCCAACCTACGGGATCAGTACACCTTGGAAATTACCTTGGTGCAATTAAAAATTGGATTCTCCTTCAGGTTATTTCACTTTCTTTCATTATTATCTTAATCTCACTAAATTACTCAATTTAAATCCGAATATGGAATTCGATCATATGGTACAAATATTGTGGAATGATAAAGAATCAATGCTTCCTGCTCTAGTAATTCTGTAACACAAAATAAACTGTATGTATTATGTGTTACAGTGCTTAGTACTTTTAGTTTCTGTTACTTCTGCAGTCTTCCTTGCATGGTTAACAGCATTACACTACTCCTGGTCATGATTTTAGTTTCTGTTCTCATGTACATTATCATTGTCATGGGTCCATGATTTTGCCAAGTGTATGCCAGTACACCCTTTTGCAGATTGTTGGCTTGTATTGGTCACATGATAATGGTGTAGGGTATGGCATCTAAAGTTGGATCTTTTTTTAATTTTCTGCTGCTTCAATAAGCATGTATGTTTTGAAGATCAGAATTTCTGAATGACTTAAAAGAAAGAGCCATTGTTCAATACTTTTACATGTTGGCATAATGATGTTATTTTCCTGATCTTGCTATCTGTTGCAGGATACTTATGATACACTCTTCTTCATTGTAGACTTACATGCAGTAAGTTTCCTTGGATCCTTGACTTTTTAATCATGACATGAACTTAGTACTGCTACCTGGTCTAGTATAAGAGTATCTAATATCTCAATTATAACTCCTTTTTTGTTGTAGAATATTATTCTGAATTTGTTAACGTAAATATCATTTACCTTGCTAAGACTTTCTCTTAAATTTGGCTGATTTCAAAATTGTTGATCTTTTGATGTCTTTTACAGATCACACTACCATATGATACCCCAGAGTTGTTGAAAGCAACAAGAAGTACAGCTGCTATATATCTAGCTTGTGGTGTCAACCCACTCAAGGTCTATGAATGTCTTTACTATTCGTAGTTGATATCTTTTGTTATTTTCATTTGCCATCCAGCGTTTTAGAGGTACTGTCTGCATTTTCAGGCTTCAATATTTGTGCAATCTCATGTCCGTGCTCATGTGGAGTTGATGTGGCTGCTCAGTTCTGCTACACCACTTGGTTGGCTGAACAGGATGATCCAATTTAAAGAAAAATCTCGGAAGGCGGTGTGTGCCGCTGTCACAGGCTTTATCACTTTTTTTAAAATTTTCTTTTCTAATATAACGTTCTACTAATTTGTTTTACTTATTTTAACTTCACTATTTTTACATATCTATTTGGATTTATTGTTTACAATAATTACATGTCAAATATCAGTTACAATTTTATATTTAATGGTGAAAATTTTACTTTCATTAGTGACCCATTATCTGAAATGTATATGAATACATATGACAGTAGATAGAGAAGCTGCTTGACAATCTAGACAGGCATTCCAAATCCTAGTATCATCTTTTGAGTCCTTAGGTGGATATCATGCACCATATATGTGGAGCACAGTAGAATTCATGTGGGGTGGGACTTCATGTGCATTCCAGGGAGAGGGAGGGAGTGTGCAGAACTTTTAGTCTATTTGTTTAATGAATCAAATACCTATATTTGGAACCCTTATTTATTTTTATGTGCTGCTTCTTCAAATCTGATACCTATGTGAAGTGTCATTCTTCTATTCATAGGGAAATGTCTTATCTTCTTTTGGTAGTTCCTTAAGAGATCTTGCTACTTTATGTTCACTTAGCAGAAACACAAACCAGCACAGATGTGTTTAGGTTTGCATGTACCAATGCATGTTTAAGAAGATTGTTGTGGAATCATTGAGAGGAAACCATAAGTTAGGTGTGATCATCACATACCCAAGTTGCTTCTGGTCCAGGAAGAAGAGTCTCTCAAAGCATTTTCTGTAACTGTAATGAAGGGAAGACCTAAGTTTGAGACTGTTCTACAATTTTAACTCATTTTGAATCCTTTTAAGAACTGATACTGAGTTCCTATTGATACATATTGATCACATATTATGCATTTTTCAAGTACTACTATTCATTATCCAGAAAATGCATAAAACTGTATATGAAAAGTGAATGGTTTTGGTTTGATATCTGGAGAATAAGACAGTGATTTTAGGAAAATTGCATACCTACATGCAAGTTTGTGCCCAATATGGATGCGGACTTCCTTTTGCAAATATATGAATCTGTATTTATATATTTCAAGCAATCTTCTGGATATCTTTATGTTACATTCTCCATTTCACAAAAATTGCATGAGTTTGATACTTTGCTGTGTATGAAAATAAGATAAACGTTGCTTTTTTCTTGAAGCATTTGAACTAAACTTACTACTCTTTGGTAGGGTGATGAGAATGTCGGAGTTTCACTTTTAACTTATCCTGTCCTAATGGCTTCAGATATTTTGTTATATCAGGTAAATTATCGTCCCAGTTGTATATCTTCAGGGGCTGTTTTACTATGAATAATAATATGTAGTTGGAAATGACTTAGCTCTGTTAGATTTTGAGACTATATTATACTATATATTTGGCTTTTAAGCTAATTGGTTCTATTCCTAGAATTTTTCAATATGGACAACGTGCTATCAATCTATCAATCTGACATTTAATGATCTGTCACACTATTCTTGGTCATGTTCGTGCAGACTGATTTGGTACCAGTTGGTGAGGATCAGAAACAACATTTGGAACTTACTCGTGAACTAGCTGAACGCATAAATTATTTATACGGAGGAAGGAAGTGGAAGAAACTGGGGGGGTAGTAAGATTTATTTGCTTAACACATTTAATTCAGTGCCAACAATGAACCTTTTTCTTTTTTTTTATTTTCACCGTAATCTGATGGTTAGTAAACTATTTGCAGGAGAGGTGGTACACTGTTCAAGGTTTCTTTTTTTCTTAATGGAACTGAATTTTTCACATCGAGCTTTCGAGCATATTGTCTTCGTTGCTTCCTGTATCAATTTTCTTGACATCATCTATCTATTCTTAGGTTCCTGAAGCCCTTATTCCACCTACTGGGGCCCGGGTGATGTCCTTGACTGATGGTCTTTCAAAGGTAAAAATTTTCTGAAAGCATTTCATCGAGGCTTATGAAACAATCTTTATGATATCAAGTTAGACAAATGGTACCCATGTTCTCAGATGGGTTCAAGCTTATTTGCTGATACTCAGTAGACCCTTTAGACCTGTTGGTTTTCCTCCATTATTTCTCTGCTTGTAGTGTGATATAAAATCTATGATTTTCACTTGTTGTGGTTGATAGATGTCGAAGTCTGCTCCTTCAGATCAGTCTCGGATCAATCTTCTTGACACAAAAGATGTAAGGAATTGATGCCAGATAGGATGATTCTCTTACTGATGAGCTGTATCTTGCCTTGCATTCTCATTGCTATTTTAAATTGATGATTTAATATTTCTTGTCTGCTAAGAAAAGAGGAAATGCTGATGAATTAGAGGTGCATTTGGAAGAAAACATGATACATATGCTTGAACATAGAAGTAGAACACACGATAAGGGTTCTGACATTGAAGAACTTCGGTGGCATATTTACTGTTGGAGTTCACTTCTGCCTTTTCTCATTACTCCTTAGTCTTCACAGCTCATGGTTTGCTCTTTGTCTTATTCATGTCATTCTTGTGAGCTATTAACAAGCATAATCTGAAGCATTCTTAAGTTTTTAAAGTGTGCATATTCCTTTCCTGTCCAATATTATTTCTAGCAATAATTTCAAATAACTTCTAAAGGGAGCATCGCATTTGGTCCTTCATCATGTCAGATTAATAGGTTTGGACGTTAAGTAGATGACTGGAATTTCAACATAAGCTATTTATCTTCACGTCAATAAATAGATGGACTAAAAACATGTATATAAAATTTTGAGACTAGTTTGGCCTTCTACTTTCTTCATATTCCTTTTAATTAACATAAATGTGATGTTGAATAACCATGTAGCACTAGTATTTTATTAAACATAATTGTTATTGAGTTTTATTTTGTTGCCTCTTTGAAAGTTTGAGTGGTCTATTTTCCTTCTCTGATTTCAGAAATGTTCATTTTTGTTTATAGGTAATTGCAAACAAGATAAAGCGTTGCAAGACCGACTCACATCCTGGGTTTGGAACATAAAACCTTCTGAAATTTATTTGGTTGTAGTTGTCCCTTGAATGCATTTCCTTGTGTGATCAACACCAGCAACTGGACTTTGGCTTGTTTCAGTTTTTAATTCTTGTTAGAAGCCTGAATTTGTTTCTGTTTTTTTTCCTATGTTCCTGATTGATGTCCCTGTAGATGAATTTGCATAGGCCATTCTATGGCAGACTAGGGATCTACCGTTTACAACAAGCCTTTTTTGTTGTATGGTAGTGGGCAAGGTCAAGGTCCTTGGTGCATACCGTTACTGATGATTTTTTGTGCCTATTAAAGAGTTTAGAATTCCTGTTAGTTGTAAAGTATCTTCCATACTTGTTTAGAAAGAGATAACAGATCTAAGTGCTTCATATGGGTAATTAAACATAAACCTTCAATCGCGATTTGACAAACCAGGTGGAGCAGTACATATCACCTGGTGCATACTGGTCCGCCTGTGGACCAACATAGGATTTTGGATGGTCCACTTGCGAACAAGGTTTACTATTTAGTAAGCTTGGTGAATCATGCGTACTGTCTGGTCCAGACCTGGTAATGAGCTTGGACCCCAGGTGGTATGTCTTTTTACCTAATAAAAAACCTAAAAATAATCGTCTCTCTCATGTACTCATGCATGTATCCTTTGTAGCCTTACCGCCTTCTAACCCATGTCTGTCATCAGCCACTGTCACCGCAGCCCCCACTTCTACCGAATCAGTACTTCTCTTCCACCTCTGCCACCACCTCCTCTTCTTCTCCACCAAAAACAAAAACAAAAAAAAAATCCTTCTATGTACCATGATATCCATTGTACTTGGTATCAATTTTCTGAAACAAACAGAACCGATCTTTTTAACAATCTTAAATATCTAATCTGCTTTGTCCATAGATTAAGATTGAATTATATATATCGAGTCAACAATAAACATTCTATAAAGTTTCTCCAACCAAAGTTGTCTTGCCAGATGCTAATCTCTGATTCTGTTTGCAGACACATTCCTTGGTTTAGGACTGACTACCAATCCCAGACAAAATGCTAAAAATTCCTTCAAAATAGTAAGATACTCGGGGCTTCTTATTGACCAGAAGAAATTATTGGATTGGTAGGTAGAGGATGGGCATCTTAATGCAGAAGTCTGTTTTCTCAGAACCTTTTTTAGTATGGCTTCTGGCAGAGGCTGTTTTGGCAACAAACTAGGATCATCATACATTTGAGGTCTATTCCAGTCATTCAGTTGAAGTTTGTTGTTCATTGACAACTAGATCCTTGATAATTGCCTACATTCTTCAGTTGCTGAATCTTTCACAATTATGTCTTCCATCTTACAATAGATGAAGCTGTCTAATGAATGCTCAAAGTCCAATACTTACACTGCTTTAATACTTTTGATACTGCAAATATGTTACATTTATATATTTGCCTCATGATGGATGATCATGTTTGTATAATGACTTAATGCTATGCTCGATATAGATCCTTCTACTTATCCCAATTAATAATCTGAGACAAATTTAATTGGTCTTACCAACTTCCAGATTGGAATTTGATAATCCAGAAAGACCTGAATGCAGTAATCTTCTATCCATCTATCAGATTATTACTGGGAGGACAAAAGAGGTAAATTGTCATATATGTATATGGTAGAGCTACCTGAATCTTATATTTAATGTGCATATTCTGTTCTCTTATTGCCATATGTTTGGAAGTTTAGTGTTTGTGAGAAATTTTCATGTAATGTATTGGCAATTTTTCCATATTTACAGGAAGTTGAACATGAATGCCGAGATATGAACTGGGGAACATTCAAAGCAACCCTCGCAGATGCTCTAATTGATCATCTACTCCCAATTCAGGTTACATTTGGATATCATTACACAATTGTTTGGTACGACATTGCATACATATCTAGTTATATACGATATTGTGCTGTCACAATACTTATAAAAGGTTCTCGTGCGTGAAAATGATTTCTGATAGTGAATAAGTCCTGATGCACAAATGCTTTCTTTCACGTGAATGATTCATTTTTGCATTGAGTAGAAAATATGAGCTCGAACGCAACTACTGATTGTGGTTCTCTTCCCAGGCTCGGTACTCGGAGATCACCTCTGATCCAGCATATCTGGATCAGATTTTGTCAGAGGGGGCTAGAAAAGCAGCCGATATAGCAGAAACCACTCTCAATAATGTCTATCAAGCTATGGGGTTCCTGCAGAGATAGTTTTGTTCCAAGATAACTTCAGTAGCTTCGGATGCATTTGAAGGGGAACCGTCAAGTTAAATTGTGACCGTGCTTTGAATTCTCCAGGCAATTCACTGCATAAGTGCTGAGTTATCCTCTCATTCTTCAAACAAAGAGCAGCATTCATGATTAGTCCACAGCAGATGACAAAATTCTTGTGTACTGATAATCATAGTTTTGTGTTTGACTTGATGCAGCAGTAATTTATAAGTAAAATTATCAAAATTTAAGGGTCATTCCATAAATTATTTGGTAGAAAGGCACTTGTGATTTTTAACCTAGAAAAGCTGTATCCTCGGAATTAGCTGGAAATATGTATTGGTACTTGCAATTCTGTAATTGAACCCTTTGCCTCAGTTTATTAATTGTAAACTGGATATTTTGTTTTACAATTTGGGGACATTGTAATGGTGCTTTCATTTTGGATATCCCAACTTTTATCAGTATGTGCAGTAAATATTGACGAGAATTTTATCCCGATCGAAAATCTCTTCCTGTGCGCCAGCATCGCGGGTAGAAGATTTTTTTTTCCTTTATTTTTTTCAGCTTTGAGCAGTGGAAAAATAAATAAAAACGGATGAAAACAAGAAACTTAGATGCAACAAAAGTTGATGTTCAAAAATCATATCCAATAAATTTTTGCACATATATTGCATGTAAAAAAAGTTGGGGGTGGGTTCAAAGTCTTATTCGGTAATTGAAAAATAATAAGAATTTTTATTATTTATTTGAGTTAATCTAAAACATAAGGAGAGGAAAAATTTGGAGTTATTCCAACCCTCAAATCCTAACACGGCCAACAAGTTCGATACCTATCATTTGACAAAGATGGATCAACAAGATGTCTTCTCTTGTACTTCCTCATCCACTTTTAGAGATTCTGCCCTCGATGATCTAGCTAGAAAAAGCAAGGCAGGAAGACAGGAATAGTTTGTGGCGAAAACGAAGGTGACCAACTTTTATGAAGACGTGAGATGCCATGCCATGTGCCATGCCTGTTGCCCTTGTTTTAATTGACTACTAATGGGTGGGTGGGTTTCATATTTCAATAGGTAAATATTTAACTTTCATTTCATTTTCATGAGAATTTCTTAAATTCACATTGAAATAATATATATATATATATATATATCATTTTTATTTTAAATAATATATTTTTCTAGTTACAAAAATATTTTTTGTAATTCTAAATACAATTGAAGTAATATTATAATTGTAGAATTATTCTTAGTTAAAAGTTTACTAGTTAGCGATCATTGTTTTTATTGTAACACTTAATATTGTCACTGTAATAACAACATTCTTCACGCAATTATCTTATTGTTATTGTCATCATCATGGATATCCATGGATAGTTATTTCATTGAATATCTTCTTCGTGTCACTATCATTATCATTATTTGGTGGGCGATGGTAGTTTTCATCATCGATGTCATCACTATCGATATTGTTATTACGCCCACTATCAAACATGTTATTGTACTTATTTCACAAAAGAAATAATAACTTAAAAATAGAGATAAAAATAAATATGAAGGTTACAACACTATTTTCCTTGGGAGTAAACACAGCCCAAAATTTGTTGCTTTGATGACACCATCATTATTATCATTGCTATCTATGGTAAGATCCTAGTATTATTTGTCATTGTTATCATCATCTCTATCATCATTGTCGTTCCCATCTCTACTATTATTTCATCAAAAATAATAACTTGAAAATAGAGATAAATAAACAAATATGAAAAATAGAAAAGTGGTTTCCGAGAACTAACCATTCATGTGCCAATTTGCTGATGCTGATGCTGCTGCTGCTGCTGCTGCTGCTGATGATGATGATATAGATGCTTCTGGTCCTGAGGAGGAGACGGATGAAGGTTAAACGCCCCTCGTGACAAGTTACAATTTATGGCACACACAGGCATTTTGTCAAACAGTTGGGGGACCAGAGCAGATCGACCACCACACGGAGAGTGAGCCTTGACCATAGACTTTGCGAGGCACGCCCGTGGCCTAAGCACGCGAGGGTGGACCGCCTCGGGCGCCCACCGCCGCCTACAGCCCGCCCGCCCTCCCGATGCATTGAATCGAGTGCTTTTCCGGAGCTCCTCTTCAGTTCCCTCCAGCGAGCCACCAGCTTTTTCCACAGGAACTGTGATCATGATGCCTGCCACAGCCATCTCCTCCTCCTCCTCTTGTGAGGTCCCCAACTACTGCTGTCACATTTCCCTTGTGTTGTGCTGCGTGACATTAGGCTTAGCTCATAGCCTACATTAGTATCACTCACTCTGCAGGCTTCATTCATTTTCAGAAAATATTTTCATGTATTTGGTAATGTCACAGTACTACCAACACAGAGAGAGAGAGAGAAAGAGAGAGAGAGAGAGAGAGAAAGAGAGAGAGAGAGATTCGGTGATGATTGTGTGCATCTTTCCAGCTTCCATGGACTGTTGATCCGCCTACAAAACCTCATGGTCACAAAATTCAGAATTATGATCTGTTTTCTCTTTGCTACTGTTTTCTTATATTATTTGAGAGCATGGATGGATATGATTACGTGTAGTATAAGATAAAAGTCGTATTAATGCCAATAGTTTAGATCCATGAAATAAATAAATGTTTTTGTCATTGGATCAGAACATGATTAATTGGTAATCAGAACTGATTCAATATTAAACAGGAAAAGTTATCATGGATGAACAAAGCTAGAAGCACATTAAAAGTATGTATGTATAAAGTCACCACCAAATTGAATCTCATCTCATCTAATGTATGATTGATTAAGTATAATTTTCGATTATGAGTTAAAAACCTAAGCTTCTAAGTAGGAAAGACTGTTGAATGACTAGATAATAATGTTGGTAATATTTTTTTTATAATGAAAAGAAAATTACGAAAAAAAAAAAGAAAAAAAAAAAGAGAGGATACTTTCATTATGGAGATGGAAAAGGATTGACATGAACAAATGGACGGATGGAATTCTAGGAAGAACCTGATCGATTAATCCATAAAAGATGTTAGAGAAGAGCACCCAACAAAAAATCTTGAAAGAAATAATCACAATACCAAGTTTAAGTTGGCCACAAAGAGAGGAAGAAGAAGAGTTAAAAGGACCACTGATCCAATCATTACCCCCTCCCACTTTGTTAGGCGTAAGCAACCAGCCGAATTCTGATTGACCTGGAAATCCAAAATGATCAAAGAAATTAATCCCTGAAACAATAAACAAAAAATAATAATAATTTCATCAACTGAGGACCACTGATCCATCGACTGAAATCAGCAGCACCTCCCTCCCACCACCGTGCTAGGCGAAAGCAACCAGCTAAAAACTCTACAAGTAAAGGGATAAAAGCCCACTCACCAGTGTATTAAGAATTCCGAGTATCCGATACTGTGTATGGCTCATGGCTGCTACAGTGTATAGCTTTTGTTCTTTTCTGCAATTTTTCTTAGGGAGGGAACAATACGAATATGACTGTAGAGAGAGAGTGTCACGTCCCTGTTCCACCTGCTTGGGTTAGCGTGCAGGAGTAGAGATGGGATGGGAATGCCTCGATCCCACTGTCCCTTTTTCGGGCTCCTTTCCCAGCCATGGAATCCCTGCCGCTGTACCCTTTTTAAGCACCACTTCTCCTACAAGACAGAGAAAAAGGATGGATGAGAAGAGGAGTGTAGGTGAAAAAAGAAGCCTTTTTCATTATTTACTGAGTGGTTTTTGGCCTAATTCTCCCTCCAAGATTTGGTTTTGAGGATTTGGCTTCCTCAGTGGCTGGAGCGAGCAGAGCTTTCCTTCCTCCGCCTTCCTCTGATCCTACTTCTCGTCCCGGAACTCGAGTGCAGGTGGGTTAGCCGTGTGTCGTCTCCTTCCCCTCTTCTTGATCAACTATGCTGATACGGCTGATCTTCTTCTTCTTCTTCTTCTTCTTCTTCTAGTCTTTCATTTTGGCTAGCATGGTTGTAGGTGATAATGTTTCCGAAGAGGCGACTGCTTTTGTCCATAAAAAAAAATTTCATCTTTGACGCTTTCTCCCAACTTGAGCGTTGAAACAGGAAGCTGCTGGTCGTTCATCCTCGACTTTTGAACTTGCCATGGAAGAAGATCTCGAGAACAGAGGAGGTGCATGTCCTCAGCTGCTCGATCTGATTCCAAATGAGAGCGACTGGATGATGGCGCCAGAGGCATCAGGAGGAGGAAGAGGAGTCGGCGGCTTAGATGACTCGGAAGACAAAAAGTTGGAGCTGAAGCTTGGGCTCCCTGGAGTAGGAGGAGGAGAAGAAGCGGCTGCTGCTGTTCTCTGTCTTGATTTCTTCTCCAAGGCTTCAAAGACCACCACCACCACCACCTGTACTGGAGCCAGAAGACGGCTCTTCGAATCTGCAGAGTCCAAATCAGAAGGTACTATATTTTTTCAAGCGCCAAAGGTCATGCATGTCTTCCTGGGATTTATCTACTCCTACACCATATTCTTCCCTTTTCAGGTCCTCAGCAAGAGCAGCAGGCTGGGTTCCTCCAGTTGCAGAGCAGAGCAGAGTCTGGGAATGAATGGCCACACAAGGCAGTTTGGGCTGGTGGGAAGGCTGATCTGCAGCAAAGCCATGCTGCTCCCGGAGGTGCAGCTGGACCCAACACCAGCTCCCAGACAAGGTAACCATGATTGGCATGTGCCATGATCTCATTCGGGCTTGCATTTGTTTGTGTGTCATCAATGTATCTGCTACTTTTTCTGCACATTATTTGATGTCTCTTGTCTCGATATCGTGCTCACTGTGACTTTAAATGCCCAGCCCAGCTGGATGGCCTGTCTTTATTGTCTGATAGAACTGGGGTTAATAATTTTACTAAACAGTGTTCCCAGTTGCAAAATTAAGTATTTCATGCAGCATATCTATCTTTTTTTCCCTTATATTTTGGGTTCTAATTTTTCCATGGCTGCTAGGTATAGTTTTACACTTCCTAATTAATACAAGTTTGCTGCTGCTGCTGCTGCTGCCTGCTGCTGCTTAAGTACTTCACACCACCGACTTACAGTTCAAAAGAGATTTAGTTTTCTCTTCTTTTTGTGCTGTTACAATTTACTCTTTCATTCACAAAATTTTAAGGTTCTTGCTATGTTTATTTTGTCCAACCTCTCTAAAAATACTGAATTCAGTATCATCTTCACCAGCATAAATCTGAAGTTAGATCTATAAGATGATAGCATTTATCAAAATCTTCATAAATAAAGTATGGCTATTTAAATAAAAGGATGCAAGTCTAACAAAGATCAAGACATGCAGTAAATTTACCTTTACAAGCAAAAACATTATTTATACTGACTCCAAATATAAGCATCGTAGGTTGTGGAAGAGCAGTCTTACTGTTGATCTCCTTGCTAAAGAAATGGAAACCGACTGGTCTTGGACATCGTGATTCAATTGCATTTTCCTCTATCTTACCTTTCTGTAATTTGTTTTAACACTTCTTACTTGATATTTCCTACTCCTCAACAAAAATGCAGAGCTGCGCCTGCTCCTGTTGTTGGTTGGCCTCCTATCCGCTCCTTCAGAAAGAACCTGTCAAGTAGTTCGGTCAAGCCATCAGTTGGGTTGGAGAATGACAATGCAGAGATGAAGCAGAAGTTCGATAACAACAAGAAAGGGTTGCTCGTAAAGATCAACATGGATGGTATCCCCATCGGAAGAAAAGTAGACCTGAAGGCCTATGACAATTATGAGAAGCTCTCTTTAGCTGTCAAAGAGCTCTTCCTTGGCCTTCTTGCAGGTATATATCTGACAGAATGGTTAAACAGTAGATAGATTATAATTATATGCATAAGGGTGGCTAGATATCACTGCAACTTTAGCTTTCATGTATGTGATTTCTCTTCCATTAGATTCTGACTCATCTGGAGATAAATAAGGCCACCCATATGTAAAACCCTAGAGTAATTCTTGACTTCCTAGTCTTTCTTCTTTCAATTAATGTGCAGCTCAAAGGGACACCCCTGAAAATGAGAATGAAGCAGCCAAACAAGCATTCGTAGGCTTGTTAGATGGTTCCGGTGAATACACTTTGGTTTATGAAGACAATGAAGGTGACAAAATGTTCGTCGGGGATGTTCCATGGGAGTAAGCCTCTAATTTCCTTGTTCTTAATTTAATTACCTGATGCTGTGATATTAGTCTCACAAATGTGTGAAAAAAGAACTTGTAGATGACTGCATATTAGCATCTTTATATATATATGATCAACCAACAGACATCAAATTATACCTTTGACCAATTTACATGTGTGTTAATAAACTTACACATGGATCCCATTAAAATTTGTTAACATAGTAACTTGCAAGATTCAATATAAGAAATTAGTTGGAGTATGTCAACTTTTTCACTAAAAGCACATTGAACTTGTACTCGAAGGTTTGGAATATGCAGCTGAGAAATGTCTGTCGGTCTTTATTATGCCAATTGCTCGCTTGGTGTTGACAAGTATCATGTCTTTTCCTCATCTGGAAAAGGGGTGGTTGAGTTGGTTCATCGTTTGGCAGCCAACAAAAACAGTTGAGCATGCTTTTGATGACATGACTGCCTATAGCTATGTGTCAGTCAGGTTCTAAACTAAAATAAAAAATATCCAAAGTTCACTATCATTGAGTGGAATCTAGTCTACTAATTGAGAAGCATTGTACTAAATCCAAGAAACCCTAGATCAAGAATGAATAGTTGCTTGCTGTCTTGCAAAGATGACAGTGTTAACAGATTAGGAGTTTTTTTTTGCCATGGCAGATGACTAACTAGTATTTGAATACTTGATGACTAACTAGTATGAGCTGATGATCCAGTCAAATGAACTACCACCTACTCACTTTTGGATGTGTCTATGTGCCTATTTTTATTTCCCTTCACAGCCTATCAAGTAACCCCCAGCTTAAAGTTCAACTAGTGTAAAACATAATTTTGCAGGGTATTGCAAATTAGATGCCAGCTTACCTGGACCTCGAACCACACAACTAGGCACTAAAATAAAAAACATGACTTTGTTGACACTTTAAAAGTCGATATAGATATATAAGGATAGTTGAATTTATTACTATCTTTGAACTAGGAAAAAGAAAAAGATAAGAACCTCATGCTTGTATTGTTTTGCAGTCAATGGGGCCCAAATATGTTCTTTACTTACCGCTAAGAGAACATCTTATATGCACAATGAATTTATTGCTAACGATATAGTTTCTTCTTTACTTACTGCTAAGAGAACATCTTATATGCATAATGCAAACTTCACTTGATTAAAGAGTATCACATCAACTAAATCCTATAGGCAGAAGTTTTGACCACTTTCTAAAACTTGCAGCATGTTTGTTTCAACGGTTAAAAGGTTGAGGGTGCTGAAAAGTTCTGATCTCGCTGCATTACGTGTAAGTCCACTTCATTGAATCACAACATTTGTATATCAGACCATTGATGCTAGTTGTGAAAGACCATCGATGCTATAATTAAAGAATGCAACATAAAATCATGTTGCTCAGAGGTTTATCCGCATACAATGATAAGTTTATCAAGTTAATTGTAATTGGATTCAACATAACTTGGAAAAGGGCTAATTCTAATCTTATGGTTGCATTACCTTTATTATGTTTCCTTGTTTCAGTTAGGAGCAGTCAGCAGGAAAAGAACAGCAACTGAAAGTTGAGTAGAATGAGAAACACAAAGTTTGGGTTATGCATCCATCTTTCCTCATCTTTGGATGTTATTGGCTAATGCAACTGGACTAATTCCTAACTATTTTGGGGGTTGTTGAACTCATATTCCTGATAAACCATGTATCGGTGCAATCGAATGTTAATCCAGTGTACATACTCCCATAATCACTCATTTATCTGAGTTTGAATTGCATGATAACACCAAGGATTTTTGGAAGTCTAAAAGAAATAGATTACAGTAGTTTACTGCCTAGTGTCAAGTATAAATGATTATGATATACTTGCCTGAATTTGGCTCCCTGAAGGTTCATCAAACACTTGTTTCCTAATAAGGGTCATCCTATAGCAGTTGCAGATTGCCTGCTGAAGAAATGACTGAGAAAGCTGAACCAGTCGCCCTCCACTTGTATGATGTGCTTTTTTGTTATCTGGTTGGATGTCACAAGTGGTTTCGACCTCCACTTGTGCTATTTGTTCCAGCCCTGCTGATCCATGTCTACTTAATGGTCCAGGTAGCAAACCCGGACCATGCTAGAAGTAAATTTGTCCCAAATCTAGTTAAGTCACTCTCAAAATAGCGTATGCTTAAGAAGCACCTCTCACAAGTAGCTTGTCCATACTATGACAAGCTATCTACTGCAACACTAGATTTAAAGTCAAGTCCAACCATTTACAAAATCAGTCAATCTCTTGCAGCAGTTAAACCTTCAGCCAGTCAATTTTCTCATTCTCATTTGTCCCTTACAATCTCCATCCAATCATCCATATGCTAACCAGCTATCCATAGCGCATGAAGCAAGAAGAGTCCAACGATACCAAAACCCTTTGTCCATTGCATAGGTGAGAGAAGAATCTTGTTGGTGGGAAAGCACGCTTGGTGTTCCCTCCATTTTATGCTGGAGACAAGAAAATGTCCCTTTCATCAGGCCACGCCTGCTCTCCAGACAGGCAAAAGGATGAGAGTTTGGTTGGTGCACGAAAGGAATATGACAGTTTTCTCATGCAGTTGCTGTAAGAATCTCCCTCGAGGGTTACAGCGATATCGCTCGTCGCGATTATGGGGATAAAGCAGGTAAGAAGATAAGCAGATACATGAAGCGGACAAAGAAGCACCTGTTCTCAACTCCCCCACCATGAGATATTAACATCAGAGATGATACTACACAAGGCTGTTGGATCCTTGCGGCTGTCATCTACTGCAGCCTTAGTTCAGAGTCTACAGAAAGCTAACCTAACTTGCATTCAATCAAACACCTTGTGATATCAAGACCAATGGTGTTTATTCAAGCAAACACTTCCTGCACCATCATTGGAGATCCCTCACTGCTTATTCTATCGATCAATGTAGGTCTAAGTCAACTAAGTGGACCTAAGCATGCAACTTTGAGTTGGCAAATCCTTCCACAGGGCAAAAACTGACGGTTAACTCTGACCACAAAGAGTGAGCTGCTCAGAATCATTCATGTGACAAATGGAATATACTGATAGAGTGGTTAGCAAAGAGACCAAGTAAAGAAGCTACAATAAGAACACTTCTTCAAGCAAAATAAAGATTACTACAAGAAGGCATGTGCATGTGCTTAGAATAGAAAGTAACATTTATCATTATAAGAGGGATGATTGCTGACCTTTGATAAGAGCACACAGATGCGTCCCATCTGACCGACATATTGCAGCATGGTCATCAATATCCTGTGGTAATTCCACATCGATCAGACACATCAAAATGGTCAAGGCCAATAGCCCTAGTCAAAGCCATTCATTGGTGACAACAGTCGTGAATTAACATAAAAAGTCAATCTTTTGATCCTTCAACTAATTCCAGTATAAGAAAGGGAAATTTAACTCTATAAGTGTTTTTTCTCCATCTTAGTCAAGCACTAACTAAAGTGTGGAAGGATCAGCTGGTAGCATTCCCAGGCCAAGCCGGATACTGGTTTTCATGACAGATAAACATATTGAAAGCCTCAACAAGTGATACACTGAGCCAGAAAAAGAAGAACTTGGTCGGCTCCTTGATCCAACTTTGACAAAATGACCAAAATTAACTTCCTCAATCTTGAAAGTGGAGGGAAAAAATGACATGAACTAGTTGGAAAACACTATCGATTAAGTTAAATGTCAACTATGGTCACCACAACAGCTTTATTGCCAAAACCAATAAAAAGAACTGCCCTTTTTCCTATACCTGGTTGGTGAAACCGAGAAATGAAGTCTATGTTAACCAATGGGAAAACTTTTGGTAGTAAGATTATATCCAGATACTAAAAGCTAGTTATTCTAAAATGAAATTATATGTGAATTTAAGGTGAACAGTAGTCATTTCACATTGTAGTCAAAATGCAGAATGGGGCGAGAAAAAGGAGGAACAAAATGGCCTAGAAAATAGTACAAAATGTCCTACAAACATTTAGCATGTAAGAACTACAGATAGAAGTAGAACAACAGAAGCCAAAAAGATTCACCCATGCAGGCATGACGAACATGAAGAACACATTTTATTTGTCGGTCTTTCACATCAGATCTATGTTATGATTTCTTTGCCACATATGAGATTGGAGTAGACATACCACTTGTTGAGAATTGCAATTCTCCAAGTACTTCGAACCAAATGTGATCATCTAAAACTGCAGAAAATATATAACAATGAGGGAACGCAAAGAGAAAGGAAATTTTATGGGTTATTTCCATGGTTAAGGTCTGATGAAAGGAGGATTCATGAAATAACAAAAGTGATATTCTTTGTTTCAGTAGGTTAGTGTCAACTGGCAGCCTGAAAGCAAATAATGCAGGGAATTGAAATTGTCAAACTGTAACATGTTAAAGTCTGTGTTTCATTTTAAGGTGCAACAAAAGGAAGAAAAAAAGATGATGCCAAATCACTTCTCCAAGATTAACAAAATAGCTTACCAAAACAACATTCATAGTATATTAAAAAGATTACCAGCAAATAACTAATATTAGGACAAGTTCAACCAAAAGTAAGAGATAGTTAATATATGTTTGGACAGAGGTAAATTTAGAACCTAGATATTACAATTAGTCTCCAACCAAGCAAACCAAACATCCTAGACCAAAGCATACTGATTAAAGCTCCAAAAGATCTCCAGAGGGAGAACACATTATAAGTGAAAATGCAACATGATAAGAGTTCATATAAAACCACCAAAACAATGTAAGAAAAATTTTGTGAAACATGTTGCATTGAAAAAAAAAAAAAAGGGTTCTTCTAAAGTAATTCAGAATCTGAACCTCTGAAGAATGCAAGTCCCTTTTACAAAGATACGTATAAATCAGCAAGCTTCCACAATGATAAATGATGCAAAGTTAGATAACTGAGACAATCTAAAGAGCATGTTCAAACATGCAAAATGTCCTCGTATCAAAATCTGCTTCGATATAACTCAATTTGACAGCTTCTGACAAGACTGATACCTCAAGAACTCGCCAACCATTTGCAGCTGATGATAAGAACTGCATCATGTTCTTACAAGACAGAAGCTCAAACAATTAAACAGGGCCTCCCTAGGATCAACCCTTCTGCTGCAACGGAATAGGCTGCTGACCTAATTAGGGCTACTAAGTTTTGAGGGTCTCTTACCTCATCAAAAGCCACCCACAGAGTGGCTCTTTGACCCTCTGCCATGACACGGTTCACCATCTCCAACGGAGAAGCATCAAGAACCAATCCTTGATGAGGTCAGTTTTCGATTACCATATCTTGATCATGCTTCTATGACCATCAATCCTACCTTCTCCGCCATCTTCAAGATTGTTTTCCACTGCTTTCTGATGTTTCTACACTTGGAACATGAATTTTCCTTCTTTCCACCATCAATGCTGCAAAACCGCACACCATAAACGCCTCGGCCGACCACCTTTAGCACTGACGATTCGATCGCCTTTCCCCCATGTCTGCCCGCCCCAACTCTCCTGCTACTCGGCCTCTTTCCTTGGCCTACGCTGTGATTCCAGAAACCCCTTGTTATTGAGATTCCAGAAACCCCTTGTTCTTGATCTAACCCATCTAGGATCATCAGCAAGTTCCGCGTCTCCATCTTTCGCAGCAGGAAGCCACCGGACGCACGAGAATTGCTCGGTGAAATATCCCACCGATGAATGCCGCTTCTGCACCTCACGTACGAGCCGGCCCACGTCTCAGGCCCAGCTTTCTGAGGCCCTGTCTGTTAAAAGGCTTAGTTTATGAAATATTAAATTATTAGGAATTATAATTCCCAATTTAAGCATGGAAATTCCGATCGTTGATTATGAGAACATGACAATATAAAATTACCAAATAGGGATTTTGAATTGTAATTCCACATTAAATTACAAATAATTTATAGAGAAATATTAAATTGCAACGTTAGAATTAAATAAATGATGACAAAATATCAAATCATTAAATTAATAAGAATAATAAATTAATGTAATAGTATTAAATATTTAATTAATGTTAAAAATATGAAATTATAAGAAGAAAATATTAATCAACAAGGAATTATTAGATTAAAAATATGAAATTAACAGCGAGTCATAAACGATTAGATAATATAAACTAACTACCGCATACTTTTCCACCTAATGAAGCCACGCAGGGCACAGTCAATGGGCTCCTGCAAGGAGAGCTCAACGAGGACGTCCATGGCGTGATTCCGCAACTGGAAGGTTTCCAAGTGATGTGTCTTCGAAAGGAGTTCTCGAATCCCCTCCATTTATTCGTCAATGATCGAGTGACAGCAGCAAAAAGGAGAGCAAGAAAAAGAAGACATATGAGATGCCAACAACGCAGGGAAGGTTTGCAGAGATTCTGCTGTTCTTCCTTCTCTGAGGCGACTGCCTCGTCGTTTCCTCAGCTATCATATGCTACCGCAGCAGCGGACATGAATTAAGACGGAAGAAGTCCTCCTCCTACTCCTCCTCCTCCTCCTCCTCCTCCATGGAAACCAGAGGACGTCGAGGTTGATATGGGTTTATTGAGCTCTTCTTATTAGACGCCGCCTTCAGGACTGTTCGAGTTCTCGATACTGAGAGTGAGAAGCTGCGAGGAGGGCGGCGCCGATGCCCGATCCGTCATTTGCTAGCTTGATGACGACAGAAGCTGCGGCCTCGGCTCCGAGCATCTCCTCGAAGGTGGCCTGCAAGCACTCGCGGAATATGGTGTAATGCTCGTAGAGTCCACCATCCATGGCGACGACCGTCCTTGGCACGCTCTCTCCGCCCTTCACCGCCGTGTCTCGCCCGACCTTCTTCAGGATGCCGGCTACACCAGCGGCGGCCAAGCGAGCGCCACGCCTGGCGACGATGTCGCAGATCTGGACCACCACTTTTCTTGCTTTGAGAGAGGTGTTGGGGATCTGGAATTGGAGCAGAAGCAGACAGTGCTCGAGGTTGAGAGGCATCAGACATCAACCATGTCAGTCAAGGATGAAGAGAAGAATCATACCCCCAGGAGGTCCTTCAGTTTGGCACCAACAACTTTAAGATCAGGCGAGGTGTCGTGATGCATGGCTGACATGACTGGAGTCCTGCAAATCTCACATTGGATAGTTTGTGTTAGAATGAACACTGAGTTGCAATAATCTGGAAGAGAAACATAGATACATCCAATTCAGGCTCGAGAATAATGGTGTCAAGCTGCTGATCATCACAAATTCAACTATGATCCTCTGTCCAGGAAGATCAATGAAATTTTCGAATGAATTCATGCTATATATTCATTGGACACCAAAACACTTGATATTTCAAAATCGGTGTATGAGAAACATAGCTTCAAGTTCTAGTTTTATCTTCCATTTCATTCACTCCCCAAGTCAGTTAAGGTTTTTTTTTTATTCTATCATGTTGAAAGATTAAAAAAAGAAGGAAGAATAAATCATTTCAACTAGCAACTTAATATTCTCAAACAAAATATAAAAGTGCCACAATCTACAAGACAAGTTAGTAAGGATTTTGTTGGTAAGAAGAGCAGTTTGATGTCTGCTATTGGAGGCTGGGAGATGAAAAAACAGAGGGCGACAGGATACCCGAAATATGATAAATTGTAAGAAAGCCTCCACCGATATAATAATCATGAAAAGAAATAAAATTACATAAATTAGGAAGAGTTAATATATTCCAAATTTTCAGTTCTACTGAGTGATTAATCCTTACAAATCAGGGCCCTGACGGCACCTTGTAATGAGATAGGCCTAGAATAGAACAAACCAATCTGGAGGAGTTGTTAATTTTTTAGAATATTCGATCACTCACTTAGTTCATATAATCCTTGAAGGAACTTGACACGATAATTTTTTTCGGTTCCAGCAACAAAAATGTTGAGAATAATTACATGGTCAATCAATTGTAGTACATTAACCTCCAGAATAAATTAACCAGATCTGTATGCAAAATAAAAATACTATTTCTGTGAAAGCAGTTTGAAACTTACCGTAGCATGAACGGAATTTCAAGTTTTGGAGGAACACTGTCTCCGAAAAGGGAAGCTTCCTTAGCCAGCCGCAAAAGGACTCGTCGTAAAATTTCTCCCAGGTACATTCCAGAGATCAACTTTTCAAAAATCTGTCATGACAAACTATTTGAATATATAGCATCCCCACAGATGTTCACGATGAAAAGATGTCTAGCCATGTATACATCACCTGTTCACTAGGGTTCAAACTCTCATTATCTAATGCTTGATCATAGTCTGTTAAAGGAAGATGGGATGACCTAAAGTTTCCCCACTCCATGTTGATAACCTAAATAACAATACAATTCACTAACAATTTATACGATGTCAACAAGCTTTGGCAACAGGCATAAACCAGGAAGTTGGAAAAAAAATATTAGAAATAAGAATAGGGTTTCTTACCATCTCTCCTGATTTTGGCAAGAGACCGTGCCACTTAGGTATTGCGTGGGCACGCTCTACATAGGCTGCATTTGTGCCGGTGCCCAATATCACGGCAGCAACTACATCATTATCATGATATCTCCCCCCAGCTAATGTTCCAACGGTATCATTAATCTACATCATAGATATATATGTCCATCTCATCCAGATAATTGAATCCATTAAAAAAATTATCATTAATTAACATTTATGGATAAAATTATGTTTTGAACTGGAAGATGGGAAATGCGAAGAGGAGCATACCAAAGCTGATACTCGCATATCAAGACCTTGTCTTTCTATGGCCCTAGTCAATTCAGCCACCACATCTTCCCCAACCTGCCTTAAGCAACAACAAGCCATGAGGTCCCAAACTTCCTTTCACATAACATAAAATTCATATTCAAACTAACTACATGATAACCTGATGAACCATCAAAAGAAACGACCATGTCTGAATTGCTTGACATGCCATGGAGCATCAACATTTACAGGCAATTAACATTTAAGTATAATTTTTTTCACATTAGCATGACCTTGTCTGAAGTTGTGTTTAAGACATTTTAATACAAGAAAGAAGTCCTTAAAGAAATTTGACACCATAGGCATGTAAAGTTATTAGCTTCAAGAAAAAGAGATAAATGTGAAACCTAAATATGCATTGAACGATGGGACTTGGTTAATAAGGGAGTTTCTTTTGCTATCAACACAATCTAGTCGTGTCTTTACTATTACTTTTTTTGTCTTTACCAACTATTATTTTAAAATAAGTTAAGATTACACATAACCATAGACATTTGCAAAGCAACTACCTGACAGAAACCAAAATAAGAAGGAATTTTTGTTGTTGTCGTCACAATTATAGCCTAAAACATAGAAGACTAAGCATCGGTAGGGGGAAGAAAGCTTTTTTTTTCTCCCTAAAACTTACCTCAAAAGTATAACAATAATTGTTCCATTATGTAACATCATATGCAAAAAACATAAACAACAAAACTACATCTATTTGTGACTACTATGACAGCTTTGGAGAAAGCTAATCAGCACACAACAAAATCAAATATATCTTCTCAAGAGAAAAAAAAAAGCTGAGAAATTACCGTCTCATCAATATTGAAACCTTTCGTCCATTTAATTAAGGTGCCTGATGCTATAGAGGTTTGTCTCACAGGAAAAGAAAAGGTAAATCCAATTTCCCTCTGCCTACCAACAGGAAGGTGAAAATCTTCACCTTCAGATGCAACAAACTTTGCTAAAGCTGAAGCAATGAAATCAAAGAGTTCCTGAAAACAGAGAAATAATCACCTTAGATGCCCCACATACATAATATCGATAAAGAACATGACAGTCAATCATTTTACTTACATCTGAGCCTCCAACCATTAGAAGCGGTGGAATGGAGACCTCCTCAAATTCTTGCTTTAGTACATGCCTCTCCTTACCCCCCAGTTGCACACGTAGGACGCGGAAGTTGGTTCCGCCAAGGTCTAAAGCATAAAACAACCCTGTCTCCTCCCTGTGAAAGTAGTATTTGAGGAAATCAAAATGTTACTCTAGACCATAGATGAAATCTCAAAGTTGTATATCTAGTAATATACAGCAACAGGTCAAATTTCAATGCCGACCTCCATCCTTAAGGTGTGTGTTTTGTGTAGACTGATTGTCAAATGAAAATAACTTTTACATGTAACTATATAAACCGCAAATCTTAAAGTCCAAATGGCCATTCTGTTGTAATGCCTAATAGCCCATAGAACATATTTCTCTTCCGACATACTTCAAAATTCCTAAGGCTATTTCTCAACCCTCGTGCAGGTTGAAATCAAGAAATCCGCCCCAATACAACCGGCAGTCAATCTGCCCCAAGTTACGATTGAGAGTCATCCTCCTGCATGCACAAACGTGGGGATGTCGAAGACGATCCATGCAGTAACAACAAAAACATCTTCAGAGGAAAAGAGATAATTAAAGTCTCTTCAACCCTCTACCATGCCCGTCACAGGTCTAGTGAATATATGAGAGATTAGAGAGAGAAAGCTCTAAGCTGGAAATGACTAAAGGGAATCTAAGTTTTTTCTACTTTAGGTTCCAACATTCCCCCACAAAAAACTCAATTTTTTTGTCAAACAAATACATAGTTAAAACAAATAAGGAAATAAGTGAAATGAGACAAGCAAGACAACAAATAAAATAAAAGTAAAAAAAACTGAAATAAAAATTACTGGTTTTCAAAGACTTTAACCTTTTTTAGTAAGTAAGCATCCATCTGAAATGTTGTCACTAAGAATTATTTGCCTACACTTACATATACGGACAATAATATGTATACACATGTCAGAGCTCTAGATAGATACTGACTAAAATCTATATTGCTGAATCCCAGAATAAAGTTGAACTTTTTCCCCTCCAACACACTGCATGTGTTGCTCTAATGCAGTTACCATTTTAACCAAAATTCCTATGCCGACGCTTGTGCACACTTACACTGCATGTGTTGCTCTTAAGGCAGTTTATCTTTCAAATCAAAATACATGACATGATTAACAATCAAAACATTTTATCGGCTTAAACTTACACTGCACTAATTTCCGAATGCCTCTAAAGCAAAGATAGAACCAATGTTTGGCCCAATAATCCTACTATTTATATTTCCAACAAAGAACAGGCTATAAAAAAATGCAAACACCTTGCTTGAGCCAAAGTCAACTGATGCAAAATAAAATGAGCTACGGAATGAAAAATTTTGAAAAACATTATCCTGCTATTCCAATAGCATCTTCCACTATGGGATCAATCACATATTGATCAAAGTCCAGCCTAGTCATTAATCTATCCCTACCTAAATCGCCCATGTCCGTGTCAGATCAGACGCACATCACATGTACAGATGCATGACCATGATCCTCTACAGGTGATGTGGGCTCCCAAGGCATCGCCCACCACCACAGAAGTTCCCTCGACAGCACAATCTATCACTCGAAAAAATATTATTAAAAATAAAAAAAATAAAAATCTAATACAAAAAATAATGTAATGAATACTTATTTTCATTTCACCGGGAGAAAGCAAGTGGGTTATACAAAGAATTCTAGTGGTCACAAAAGGTTCCAAGGAGCTCTTCAAGAAAAGGAAGACCATAGCAAAATAGATTAACAACAACACAGGATGGTTGCAAGATGAAGAAGAGATGTAAAGAAAAGAAAACTGTAATCAAAATCGAATCTTTCATGAAACAAGCGAGAAAAAGATTATACGAAGGAAGTACAGAATCTATTCTCAAACATAGTGAAATGAAGACCACCACCCCAACACCCAAAATTTGGTATAAATATAGATAAATTAAATCGAAAAAAATGGGACCAAATAACACGCCAAAAATTTCAACAATCCATTAAAAGGTGGAGCTGATCTCGCATCAAGAAAACCCCTACCCGGTCGGGAGGTTGTTGACGTAGCTGATTAGCATCTTAAGCTTGCTCCCGCCCTCGGAGGCGAGCCCGGCGTGCATCTCCACCGCCATCGCGTCCGCCACCTGTCGCAGCTTCCCAACGGGCGTGGCGCACCGCTCCTCAAGCTCCTTCAGCAGGGCGGCGACCCGCGCCCACCTACCGGAGCTCCGCATCCGGTACCGCACGACCAGCGCCGCCACCGCGCATGCCGCCGCGGCGCACACAACCGCCGTCGTCACCGCCGCCTTCCCCATGCCCCCGCGAACGAGCTAGTAGGGCCCCAAGCCGATCCCCCGCCCTTCCCAATCGATCCAACAACCTAGGACTCCGAGCCCCGTCTTCCAAAATCCTTCTTTTGGGCGTCAAAAACGATCGAGATCACGAGACCAAGACAGGATTTTGAAGCGATCGGCAGCTGCCTTACCCTGGTTGGGATCGATTAAGGGGAGGCAAGGAGGGATCTTGGAGGCCGGCGCCAGACTCACATAGGATCAGCCATTTCTCCTGGAGGATGACGGAGAATATAGCGGGAGGAAGATAAAGCCGCATATTAACAGAGATTTATAGCTCGTTGTATTAGCATTCGTTGGGCGCATTAAAATACTCTTTTATCCCAAAATAAATAAATAAATAAATCCTCCAATTTTACCATAATGCCCTCAAATCAAGACACGTGCAATCTTAGCCGTCGATCAACCGGAAGGGAAATAAAATCACATGAATGCATACGAGCAGTTGCATGTAATATCAGGACATTTATATGATACTCGTATTCATATTTGTTCACTCTACATTTTTAATGTTTCATAACATCTGTTTAAGCTCTATTATGTAATATAGTAGTTGACATTTTCTTTAAACTCCTCTGAATAAATCCAAGTAACACTTTTTTATAAATTAAAACTAGCCATAATAATGTATTCGCAAAGACATCATTTTTTTATAAAATCATTCAATTTAGCTAGTTCCTCGAAATCATCATAAAAATATTAAGATTATAAGGAGATAATACAAGGCTATTTTTTTAAAAAAATTTTAATTTGATATGAAGTATTATATTAAGATGATACTAATTGCTTGGAGATGATAGTAGGAGGGGGGCATTTTGGTCATAGAAATTTTGTGCAGTTGATCTGGCGGGATGGCAGTTGGCGCGTGGCCGCATAGCTTCGGTGGTGACTTTGGCGGCGGGCGAAGCCAAGACGGTGGTCTTGGTCACGTGACTGGATATCGGTTCAAGAACTGAAGTCGCGCTTACAGGCACGTGACTCGGTCCACATAGCCAGCCAACACGTAGTTGGGAAAACCGCTGATGCCCCCCCCCCCCCCCCCCTCTTTTTTTTCCTCTTTTTTTTAATGCGAGAATAGGATTCTTATAACCATTATTTAATTATATATATGCCATATCAGCACCACCTGTACACCTCGATGGCGCCTCATCATCACACACCTCATCCGCTACATCAATATCGATACTTCACAATCACCTGTCATGAACAAATCAAATCGGTTTAGGTTTGATGTGTAAATGAAATCCAAACGACGAATGATAATGTTTGGAAGGGCAAACAAATATATTGTATTAAAATTTATAATAATTAATAAATTATCTTCAAAATATATAAGGATATACATGTAGAAACATTTTGTTCCGTTATTAGTTGATTTCTAACAAGAGAAAATCATATTGATATAAACGAAAAGAATTGATATTTTATTTTATTTTTAATACCATAATTTACTTGTTGACCTCGTGGCTTTAGACATAATTGTATTTTATCTTATCATCCGTAAGTAACAAGGGGAAAAGTTAGGCTACACGCAAGAAGACCACTTTTTGTGTGGGTGCTCAATGCATTAGGCCATGATTAGACCGAACCTTATCTTGATGCCCCACGACGTGTTCGACGAAACTACAGATATCCACTTGGGTCACGGATGAGGGATGGAGAGGGAGACCAGCACAAAAGTTGGTGTGTCCTCAACCCTGCAAGTGTCCGAAAGAGAACAAAGTGTGAGGCAAAGATGAGGGAGAAATGTTGGCAGCCGTTTGGGCCTCGGAAAGGATACGATTCCACAACGACGTGCATTGAGATGGAAGAGAGACGCGCTGCGGCTGACGCCATGGAATGGCTAGGATTGCTCGACGCATCTTTTGCGGCGGATTGAGCCGTGCCAGACTCAAAGTTCGGCCCTTTATATTATTGTTTTCGGGCCACACAATCCATCGACAGGTTCGAGCACCGATATGGATTGAATCCACTTTATCATACCCCTTTGTCGTCCTTGAGAATATTGGAAAAGGAGAATGCTGCAGAGAGAGATATATATGTTAGAGATTATATACTGATTCCTAACATAAACAATTTATCTTTATATCTGTTGGAGCAAAAAAAAAATAACATACGTTCTTCATCAAATTAAGTATGAGCGGAAAGATTCAAATAAAGTTTGGATATTCTCGGCCTTCAGAGTAATCTCAATCAAGAACACCATATCCCAAGATACAAATTAAAATCAGCAAAAGAACATGAGACTGAAATAAAGTCACTTTGCTCCTAAATGATTGATTTGTAACATAAACAGATTAAGCTTAAATCAAAGATTTGGGGAATTTGAGACAACCCATAGATATCATTTATGGTAAAAGATGTGCAGTAACTTAAACCTCTCGATAGATGATGCCACTGTGAAAGCAACGAGTGATAGATGCAACTGGACTTTGCATAGATATCGCTGTCTAGAAGATTGGATGGAGCGGAGACTTACCTGACCGAGGTGAAGGTGAGATGTGCATGCGAAAAGAGACCCACCTGCACAAGTGTCTGCTGATGGCACAGGAAGTCACCTTTTGTGTGCAGACACCTCATGCCTCTCAAACACAGCTACACCGAAAGCAGTGGGCCAGCCATTGTTTGAATTGGCTTTCAGTTTAAAGCATTGCTTGATTTGGACATTTTTGTTGTCGTTCCTGTTTGAACAGCAGAACAAAGAACTCAAAGTATGCTTTACTAGAACTAAGTTAGCCAATTAGGAATTATTTCCTGGGTAGCATGTCGTTTGGTGAAGTAGAACACAAGCAGAGTAGCTGCTTCAGGAGAGAAAGAAGGCTCACACAGATGTAAGATTGGCCAAGGAATTATTTACACAGCATCTCACTAGTAAAATTATAGCAATAGTGGAGAATGGCAAGTTACTATCATGTTTGAATTAAAAGATGTATAAACATATTTTAAAAAAAAATCTTTTTATATTCTTACCATCATAACATTAAACTGACAAGGGTACTAGTGTCATTTACAATTTCAATATCTCTAACTTTTGCCATTTCTACACAACCTCCAATCTACCATTCCAAACAAGAAGGGTGAACTATTGATTCTTCATAATGCTAAGCTGAAGAAACAGCTAGAGTTATAGTGAGTGGTCAATCATCTAAAGTAGGATTCACTTTGACAGAATATTTTCATCGTTACAAGCATACCTAGAATATTATGATCACACGATAGAAGCAACGTAGGAAAGAACTAGGACTGAAGGAAATCATTACTCGTGATGCCAGATTTCTAATTATTCTGGCGCAATGGCGGCTTATTGGCTTCCCTGAAACCCCTTGCATCTTCTCTCCCCTGTGTACTAAGTTCTTCAGTTAAGGTGGTAAAACACCAACACATTTGAAGCAAACCAAAGCACTCTCCTTTCAGGTGATGACAATAGTTTTCCATTATATTGAGCAATGCTTCAATCAGCAAGCTGTAACTAAACGAATGGAGTTGACAACAATAAACTTAAATGAACACTCCCCTTTCATTCCATACTGAATACAAAAAATGTACTGTACTTGATGGTAATGCATGCATGTTAAAACATTTACATAGTAATTTGATTAAATAATACCAGAAAAAAGATCTATGCTCAATGATAAGGCATGCATGAGGGAGCAAATACACAAGCAAATACAGCAAAATTGGTTGCATGTTTTTGAAGGCAACTGACAGGTATTACCAGAAATTTTAAGCTAATATGTCTTTGCCGATGTGTACATACTGATGAAATAGCAACCCTTGAATTTTAAAGTATAAGCCAATTTGTTGTTATAAGAGGGGAGGATGAACATTCACCAACAAATGGATAAACAGAGGATGAAAAAACATCGATAGACGGATTAAATGCTTTAATAGATGCTAAAGACACAAGAATTTTTTTCTTGAAATTAAGCAAAGACAGCAAAAAATAAGCTTCGGTCTAATGCAAAAAAAAATGAATCATGGATGTTAACCCTTGCTGGGACACCAACTATAGATAAGCATGTGTTTATCCTTCTTCCTTCTTCCGTATGTCAACACAAGAAACATCAAGATGTTCATGACAACTTAATAGATCACCAGAAGAAAATATTGATACCATGTAAAACACAAACATCACGACATGCAGTAGAGATAAAAAAAAAGTTCTACCCTATGTTTACTCGGGCCCTGAGTCATCTTTCCTAACATGCCACAGGAAAATGGCTTATGAATTTGCTATGAGGTGCCAGTGAAAAAAATCACATGTTCACAAACTAACCATGAGTATTAGCTGAGATGAAAAATGTTAAACTAGAGAAGACAAAAGAAGAAACCATAGAACTAATACAACAGGTAGTAAAGTGAACGAAAATGGGAGGAGAATCAGAAAATGAGCTTGACTAATTTTAGCGCGATGCCATGATCATTCTCGATTTTTCCTATGTGTTGGATGTTTGAAGATAGACGTATAGCATGTAAATTCCTGTTGTTACATGATTCTTGAAGCCAATTACTGCAATGGTGTCTGTGAGATCAAATAGTGGAGAATTACTGCAATAAAGGAAGGCTCGTGATGTTGCATATAGCTTGGGATAGTTAATCAGAAAGGAATCTTGTTGGACATTGCCTAGCCATTGGAATGTTATGGACATTCAGATCTAAATTAAAGGAGCAAAAATCTACAAGGGTTTACATGCTTTAACAAAGATAATAACTGAGATGTTACCGATGCATCAAATTACTACTAAAGTCATTCTTGATTAAAAGAAGGTTTTACTTTGCGTAGGATGTAATCACAGAAAATAAGAGGGGATGAGCGACTAAAGAGTACAGGCAAATGAAAAAGTGTGACACTTGTTTACATCTTCTTGTAGGAACCATTCTTCCATATTGAGGATCAAAGGCCTCGATGCAGCTGAGTCATTCTCAAAGTGTAACCATTATTATAGGTAATAAAGCGGACCATCAGTAACCTATTTCTCATCTATGTTAAAGATTTTGCCTCGTCGTGTGCCCTATTCTAGTCGGTTAAACGCCAAAATTAATAATCTATTTGTCAGACGTTGCCTTGTCATAGCCAGTTCGATATGAATCTCCTTAGCATCAATTGTTATTTCTATCATCCGCCTGCATTCTACTTGAGACCAATTTTCATCGAATGCAAAATTATGTTGAACTAATACTTTGAATTACACATGATAATTTCTTAAAGGTGTTCAGCACAAGTAGCTCTCCTTCTCGACCATGTCATGATTCCCAATTCTTTAGAGACAAGCAAAATCTAAATTAAGAAAACAGAAACTCTAATTTTCGTGAGTATTTTTATCAGTTACCTACTTTTCACTGGCAAAAGGTAAAGAAAAGAAACAAAAAAAAGAACAGTCTAACATAGCAAAAAAGCAAAATCTCAAATGTAAAAGCTAGTCGATTCTGGAGGATATATCTAATAAACCCTAATACATCTACATCACTGTTAAGCCAAATAAATTCTCAACATTGCAGTTGCAGGAAGAAAACACAACAAAATTGAAGAAAAAGACCATAGCTGCATACTCTACGCGATCAGAAACACAATTTCTCAAAGAAAAAAAAACAAGCTTAAACATATTCCTGATACAAAAGGTCACTTAATCATGTTATAGTTATCCAGCCCAGATAAGAGCAAAACACAATAAGAAGATACAACGATTTAATGTATTACTTTTGACCTACTACAGGTCCTCATATAAGTAATTCATGGCAGTCTGACAGCATATGTAGATAAGAAGAAGAAACAGAAGCGGATGATAGCTGGAAGAGAGCCAGTTACTTGTTACGATGTAGCATCAGAAGCAACAAGATGAAGGTGAGAGAAGAGAGAAGGGGCACAACCAAGGAGGTCAGATGATGTAGTCGGACCACTCCTGGATGAAGGATGTGTGATCCATGGATTCGCTGGGCAGGTCGTCGTGCCTGGCGGGCTTGTCCTTCCCCCCGACGAGTCGGGCGGGGTTCCCAACGGCGGTGGTCCTGGGGGGCACGTCGATCAGCACGACGGATCCGGCCCCGATCTTGGCCCCCTCGCCGATGCGGATGTTCCCGAGGATGGTGGCGCCAGCACCGATGAGGACGCCGTCCCCGATCTTGGGGTGGCGGTCCCCGACGGCCTTGCCGGTGCCGCCGAGGGTGACGTGGTGGAGGATGGAAACGTTGTTGCCGATGACGGCGGTCTCGCCGACGACGACGCCGGTGGCGTGGTCGAGGAGGATGCCCTTGCCGATGCGGGCGGCGGGGTGGATGTCGACGGCGAAGACGTCGGCGATGCGGGACTGGAGGGCGAGGGCGAGGGGGCGGCGGTTCTGGGTCCAGAGGTGGTGGGACACGCGGTGAGCCTGGACGGCGAGGAAACCCTTGTAGTTGAGGAGGCAGTGGGAGAAGGAGGCGCAGGCGGGGTCGCGGTGACGGACGGCGAGGAGGTCGGCGACAACAGCGGAGATGAGGGAGGGAGAGGAGGAGAAGGAGTGGAGGACGAGGTCGTAGAGGAGGGTGGAGAGGAGGGTGGAGGAGCAGAGCTTGTTGGCGAGGTGGAAGGCGAGGGAGCGGGCCAGGGAGGGGTGCGACAGCACCGTCGCGTACAGGAAGCTCGCTAGCGCTGGCTCCGAATCCGCGTCCCGGTGCGCCTCCGCCTTGATCTGCGCCCACACCCACGACTCCTCCGTCTCCGACTCCGGCGGTGGGTATGTCGGCACCATCGCGGCCGTAGGGCCAACGCCGTTCTGGTTCACCTGGCCCGCCGGCATCTCTCTCTCTCTCTCTCTCTCTTCTCTCTATGCGAGTATCGTGATGGCAAAGCCAGAGGAGGAGAAGGCGGCGGCGGCGGCAGAGGACAAATGTGCGTGTATGACCTTCAAGTTGTGTGGTGGCAGTCTCTGGAACGATAACAGGTAATATAAAAATCTACATTTATAAAATAATAATAAATACGCAACACACTTACGTGAAATGGTAGGAAGCCTTTTGTTGAACAATTCAGAAAATGGGCGAGAAAAGTCTTTTTATTAACCCATTTTCCGGATTTTTCAAAGGGGTGCATCACCTTTTCTTAATATCGGAATATCTCTTTTTTTAAATGAATAAATGGGTCCATGGATTTTGACAATATTTTTTTTATAATAATTTTAAAAAAAATATATATTATAAATATCTTTAAAAATATTATAATTAATATGAAAGTCTTGTTCTGGTTCTAAAATAATAATGATACATATCTAAAATTATAATTTTTATATAAGCTGGTTTATACTAAATTTTGAGTCCATTTATTTCAGTTATAATATTTTTGAATATATTTATAATATTTTAATAAAAATATCATAATATTATAATTAATATAGAAGTCTATGTATTTGTTTGTTCTTATTCCTAAATCAATAAGGATAGTTATTTGAGACTTCATTTTGCATATAGGTTGATTGCTATTAGGTTTTGAGTCCATTTACGTTAGTAATAATATTTTTGAATAAGTTTACTGTGTCCTAGCAGAGGTACTAAGATAATATAAATATATTTAAAAACACTATAATTGAAATATAAGTCTTTTTATTTGGTCATTCTTATTATTAAACTGATATAGATAATTATTTGAAATCTTATATATATATATATATATAACTTGGTTTCTATTAAATTTTCGATCAATTTGTCACAGCTACAATGTTTTTAAATATAGTATTTTTGGTTAAAATATTATAATTAATAATATAAATCTTATACCTAAAAAATTAGATAAATCCAATTTACGAGATAAATCATGCCGAGAGGGCACTTGAAAAGGTTGAGGTACTCCGTAAAAAATTTGAAAACAGACATCCCTCTCTCAAAAAAAAATTTAAGAAAAAAAGTGATTTTTTTTTTAGAAAATCACTTTAAAAAATTTTCTCTCGTTTATTTCTTTTATGGATTAGTTGGGCGATTGCAATTACCAAAATTTATATTGTGCTAGCCATAGAGTTTATGACAGATTATTAGGCAGTTAGATATGAGTGAAACCAAAAGTAAATTATATTATATATTTTTTTAAATATATAAACATGGCAAATTAGTTAAGCTGTTTGCCACCAATCACATGTGCATAAAAGATTTTCAATTCCATATAATTTAATTATTCAATTCCATATAATCAATGATCTTAATTTTGTCTCAAAATTCAATTAGTTTGTGATATGAATAATACGTAGTTATAAGGTATACTTTGGGCCTCGGTCAATCACAATCGATGTCACGCCACATCATAGCCAACTCAGTAAGAGAAACACCCCCACGCGTCGAGCCAGCAACTGTATCAAGATGCCACTCAGTATGTCCCATCCCGGTAAGCCTGGGACAGTGCCGCATGGCGTCGTTCTGCACGTCCCGGGATGACGGCCGCACAAAGGTACCATCTCATTCCTCGACGATCGATCATCATGCCAAACCCGCATACGATCGACCCTCGTATAGTAGTATAAAAGCCCCTGATCGGCATCCGACCAAAGGAGAAAAAAAAGGAGGCAGAAAGTAGAACCCCACACTGGCTTACTTGTCGAGGGGCCACAATCGATAATGACCCAACGGGGCCTTTTGTGTAGGAAAATGGCAACGTCCGAGGCGAGGCCATCCCGATCGATATAGGCGTCCTTCATACGAACGCGCCAATCAGCATCCCGACGAAGAAACGTCAATATTGCGATGCCAACACACCAATTGAAGGGCTTGACTGACTTCGGCATCCAGATAAGCCGACCGAAGACTCCCGACATCGCCCCGTGGACTAGGCTGTGCTGACTCATCAGCCATGGCTTATCAGTTCACCAATATTTTTGGCACTAGAAGGAGGGACATGTTGCAGGAGAATCACGTAGGATCTCTCCTAGAGGAAGAACCATCAACCGGTCACCCCTTTGTTGGGCCCGGAGATCAACCCCTCCCCATCCTCAGAGACGAGAGAATCCCGGCCTCGATGCCATATTGCTACTAGCACCTGTTCAATGACCCAGGGTTGTCACCCCCCGGGCTTACCACGGGACCCTCGGTCGTCTCGCCCGAAGCATTCCTCGGCCTAACCAAGCAAGTGCAGGTGATGGCGGGAATGATGTAGACGATCGTCCCACTCATTCCTCAGATCATCCGACTAGTGGCTCCCCCGATTGACCCGATATGACAAAGATCGAGCAGGGAGCAAGTTGGGACGGGAGAAGCCCGAGAGTAAATAATAGACCCGAGAGGCTTGCCCGAGAAGAGCATACCCGCACCCTGATGGATCACTCCGCCCCTCTCTGAGCCTGATACCATATCGTCCGACTCGACGGATGACTCGTTCAGGATCCAACTATCCTGGGTCAACCAATGCCTGGACGAGTTCTAGTGCGAGTTCCAGAAGTCACGGGGCGAGACGGGCGAAGGTAGCTCAGGCGGATCCCCTTTTACTCCAGAAATATAGGACAAGCCTATACCCCTCAACTTCAGGCTGCAGGGACTGGAGACGTACGACGGTGGCTCTGATCCCACAGAACACATCGCCGTGTTTTGGGCTCAGATGGCCCTCTATGGCACCTCCGATGCACTGATGTGTCGGGCATTGCCGACCACCTTTAGGGGACCGACACGAGCGTGGTTCAGCCGGCTACGCCCGTACTCGATCTTGTCTTTCGACCAGCTCGCCAAGGAGTTCGAGCAGAATTTCCTTACCAGCATGCATCCCAGACCTTCCATGGCCACTTTGCTCGCGTTATCCTAGTGCGAAAATAAGTCGCTCTCTCAGTTTGTGGCACGTTTCGCTACTAAAATCCTAGGATTCCTGGATGCTCATCCTTCTTTAATCATGTAGGCATTTCTGATGGGTTTGAAGCCTTCAAGGTTCTTCTAGCCATTGATCGAGAAGCCACCATCAACCATCCTCGAGATGCTCCAGCGCGCCAACTAGTACATCGCCGCCGAAGCTCTGGTAGCGGGAAAGCGCATGGGCGAGAAGAGGCCAAGGGTAGAATAATCCCGAGGAACGACCTCAGTAGCCCTAGGGCAACCCCGCCGGAGGCCCGACCGACAAGAGTTGCTGCTCCCGAGGCCCTTGCCTCTCCCTCTAAATGCATCTCATACCGAGATCTTCCTCTAAATCAGGGAGAAGGACCTCTTGCGATAGCCCAACCCCATGAAAGCTACTCACAAAAATCGGTCAAAATATTACAGGTTCCACCGAGACTACAACCATGACATGGAAGACTGCCGTGACCTCCAGAATCAAATCGAGGACCTGATCCGAAGAGGTCACCTCAGGTGCTATCTCAAGGAACCTCGGGAAGCAACTCCGCGCCCCAAGGGACCCGCCGAAAGGCAGATCGACGTCATCTCTGGAGGACCGGCTACCGGTGACAGCAACTCCACGGCAAGGAAGGCCTATGCCTGGAGCACGGTCGAGAAACGTCCCCGACCCGAGCTCGAGCCCGAAATCACTTTCAGAGCTGAAGAGGTTGAGCGTTCCCATCACAATGATGCTCTGGCGATCTCCATCCGGATGGCCAACGCTTGGGTCAAAAGAGTAATGGCCGACACCTTAACGCCTTCAAGAAGCTCGGCTTAACCAACGAGGACCTCACCCCCATGGCGTCTGCACTTACCGGGTTCATCGGGGATTCTATCTCCCTGCTCGGAACCACCATCATCCATATCACCATCGGGGAAGAGCCGAGAGCCAAGACAATAATGACCACCTTCATGATAGTCGATCTGCCCTTGGCCTATAACGTCATCCTCAGCCGACCAACACTCAACAAGTTGAAAGCAGTAGTGTCCACCTACCACCGGGCCATTAAGTTTCCAACTTCGGTAGGGATCGGGGAGTCCCGAAGTGACCCAGGAGAATCGAGGCGATGCTATCTTACAGCAGTTACTCTCCCGGAGAAGTCACGCCCCCGTCAAGTCCTAGATCCCCGAGAATGAGCTATAGTGTCAAGGCGTCTAAGCCTCCCGAGCAACTCACCGAGGTACTCTTGAAAAGGAACCGCCCCGATTTGACCGTAAAAATCAGGATGGCACTCCCTAAAGTAAATCAACTCTAGCTCATAGACTTCCTGAGAGAGAATGCCGATGTATTTGCATGGTCCTCCAAGGAGATGCCCGGGATTGGCCTAGACGTGACCCAGCACCAGCTCAAAATCGACCCCGAGGCTAGGCCAGTGAAGTAAAGGCCAAGGAAGTTCGCCCCTAACTGATAGAAGGCGATCGGCGATGAGGTCGACTGCCTTAAAGAGGTAGGGTTTATTACCGAGGTAAAATACCCTCGGTGGCCGTCAAATATAGTCCTCGTTAAGAAACCAAATGGAAGCTGGAGGATGTGTGTTGATTACACCGATCTCAACCGGGCATGCCCCAAAGACTACTATCTACTCCCGAGAATCGATCGGTTGGTCAATGTCACTGTAGGCGAACTTCTTACATTTGTGGATGCATTCTTGGGCTACAACCAAATCCGAATGGCGCTGCAAGACCAACAGAACACGGCCTTCATCACCGACAAAGGAGTATATTACTACAAAGTGATGCCTTTCGGCCTGAAAAACGTCGGGGCAACTTACCAAAGAAAGGACGACCAGATGTTCAAGTAATAGCTCGGGAGAAACATAGCAGTATATGTGGATGACATGATTGTGAAGAGCAAGACTACAAGCACACACCTGGCCGACCTGGCAGAGATATTCTAAATGCTCAGACGATTCAACATGCGCCTGAATCCAGCAAAGTGCGTCTTCGGGGTCAGCTCGGGAAAATTCCTTGGTTTCGTTATCCACCAGAGAGGAATCGATGCCAACCCAGAAAAGGTTCAGGCCATAACCGAGATGCACCCCCCCCGCATGATCAAGGGGTTGCAGTGCCTCGCCAAAAAGTTGGCGACACTCACCAGGTTCATATTGCGATCAGGCGATAAGTGCCTCCCCTTCTTCTATGCTCTACGGTAGGCCGACAATTTTACATGGACCCCGGAATGTGAGGAAGCCTTCGAAAAGTTAAAGGCATGCCTCGCTTGCTTGCCTCGACTCACCTCACCCGAGCCGGGCGAAACCCTCGGTCTCTATCTAGCGACCTCGGCACGGGCGGTTAGCTTGGTGTTGGTTCGAGAAACACCACCAACGCAACAACTTGTCTATTATGTCAGCAACATCCTTGTTGGCCTGAGGTGCGGTATTCTTCGATCGAGAAGCTAGTCCTCGCACTAATGAAGATGGTCCAAAAGTTGCGACCATATTTCCAAGCTCACACAATCAAAGTGATTACTAACGAACCATTGCAGCAAATCCTTTCCAAATTCGATGTATCGGGTTGAATGCTGCGGTGGTCGGTCGAACTCGGCGAATTCAACATCCAGTATTCCCTAGAGCCGCCATCAAAGCTCAGGTACTGGCTGACTTCATCTTCGAGTTAACTCCTGAAGATCATGCTATTAGATAGGAGAACAACGAGAGCTCATGGACCCTACATGTGGATGGCTCGGCCACTACCGAAGCAGCCTGGGTCGGATTTATCCTCGAGGGCCCATCCGGAGAAACCTACGAGAGATCGCTCCGATTACAATTCTGGGCCACCAACAATGAGGCCGAGTACGAGGCGCTACTTCATGGCTTGTGCCTCGCCCTGGAGATGCACGCGAGCAACCTCAAAGTCTTCAGTGACTCCCAACTGGTGATGGAACATGTCAACGGGAGCTACGAAGCTCAGGATCCAAAAATGGCATTATATCTAACATAAGCGAAAAGGTTTGCCCATCACTTCAATCGCCTCTCAATCACTGGAGTACCTCGGGCGCAAAACACGTGGGCCAATGCTTGGCAAGATCGACATCCGCTCGTAGCCTAGCAGCAACCCTGATAACTGAATCTGTAACAACACCGACAGTACCAACTCATGAGGTCACCGAGACAGAAGCCTCGCCAAACTGGGTGGAAGAGATCCTCCACTTCAAGAAGGACAGGATGAATCCTGATGACCCGATGGTGGCAAAATGACTAAGGTGAACCCAAGCCTAGTGCTGTGTGGTCAGCGAAAAGTTGTACCACAGGGCTTTCTCTCAACCTCTCTTGCGTTGTCTCGCACCACCCGAAGTTGAAATGGTCCTTGCCGAACTCCACGAGGGGATTTGTGGGGAGTACATTGGGAGACGAACCTTGGCCTTCAAGACCCTCAAACAGGGGTACTACTGGCCAACTATGTGCCAAGACACTATATCATATGTGCAGCAGTGCCAATAGTGTCAAGTGAATGCCCGACTACACAACCAGCCAGCAGTGCCTCTTACCCCGATGGACGTGGCCTGGCCCTTCGCCCAATGGGGACTCGACCTCCTCGGGCCTTTTCCTCCAGCTTCGGGACAACGACGCTTCCATATAGTCAAGGTCGACTACTTCACGAAGGGGGTCGAAGCCGAGCTCTTAGCCTCCATCATAGAGAAACAAGTTCAAAGCTTCATGTGGAAGAATATTATTACCCGATTCGGGATCTTGAGGGTTATCATCACCGACAACGGGGCTTAATTCAACAATGCCAAGTTCAAGGCCTATTACCAGTCGTATAGGATACAATTGAAGTTTAGCTTGGTGGCGCACCCCTAAACTAATGGCCAGACCAAAGTGATGAACCGGGCGATTCTGGAGGGCCTCAAGAAGAGGGTCTCAAGCGCGCACGAAGCCTGGGTGGACGAGCTCTCTAACGTCCTATAGGTGATGTGGATAACTCCTAAAATTGCCTCGGGGGAGTCTCCATTTAGCCTGGCATTCGCGACAGAAGCAATCCTCCCCCCTGAGATGGTGTTCCCGACCCTACGCACCTCAAACTATAAACAAGAGGACTCTGAGGAGGGCCTACGAGCAAACCTAGATCTCCTTGAAGAAAGAAGAGCCAAGGCACACCTATGTATCTTCGCATACAAGAAGGCTACAACTCGGATATACAACCATAAGATTCGTCTACGACCGATCAAGGTCAGGGACCTAGTCCTTCAAAAGGCAAAAGTGAGCGACCCAACCCGAGCGAGAGGAAAACTCACACTTAATTAGGAAGGCCACTATCGGGTCTACGATGTGGTCCGAGAGGGGACCTTTCGACTCAAGACTATAGAGGGAAACCCTTTGCCGAGGACGTGGAATGTAGTGAACTTAAAGAAGTTCTACCCATGAAGAAAGTAAGTCGAGGTATGGGAAAGACATGTGTTATTAAGAAACATACACATCCACAATCGAAAAAGACAAGTTAGAATTCCAAAACAAAAGTTTCTTTATTAATGAAAAAGAAGTACGTGTTGTGATCGAGTGATACAGTTTTAAAATTCGACCCGACCAAAGCAAAAGAAAAAAGAAATAATACCTTTTAGTTCAGAGGAGGAGTCTTGGGCCCGTCATCGAAGGGGACGCTCGCCGGCATGTCGACGTTCTGATCCTCCGGCTAGTCAGCAAATGGGTCCGACTCCAATTCCAGGTCCGGGTACTTCGCTCAAAAACGAGCATAAGCCACCCGATACCCAAACTCATATGTCACCCGCCAAGACCTTACCAGGCCGCGTTCGAACCTGACGGATGCCTTGTACTCAGCGATCGCCCCCTTGATCTTCTCGGGCAGCACCAGTCGCTCCTCCTTCAGGACCTCTTCGGCGGCCCAAGCCAAAGACTTGGCGGACTCGACGTCGTGGGAGAGGGTCAACAACTCATCGTCTAGCATCTGGATGCAGGATCGACTTTCCTCCAGCTCGGCCTTCAGACGGTTCACTTCCTCATCCAAAGCCGAGGCGCGTTGTTTGGCTACAACCACGGCCTCAAGTCCAGATCCGCTCCTCAGCTCCAGATTCTCCAAACAAAGAGCGGCATAGACATCCAACTGATGTCTGATCACCCGCCCTGCATCGAGGACCCGGTCGATCAACGCCATGGTGTAGTGCTGACCCTGCACAAAGATCGACATTAGGACCCACGCAAAGAAGGAAGAATCAAATGAGGAAGGAGCACCACCGCTTACCTAGACAAATGACTTGGTCGCCCGATCCACCAGCACCTCCGAGGAGGAGCAATAAAGCTCCTTCGCCATCGTCGGGTGGAGCGCCCCCCGGATAAACTCCTGGGTGATCGGCCTATCGCTCTAGATTCGACTATCGGCCTTGAGGTTCGCCCACCTAGAGGCGTATGGGGTTCCCAGCTCCCTAGAAGGAAGGTCGGTCATGCTCAGGGTCTTGTATTGCTCGCCTTCGGCCCGTGATCGGACTCGACACGGGTCCTGCATCGACTTCGGGCACACCGAAGGCCTTCTCAAGGGGTCGCTACCAGATAATTCGGCCACCCCCTTTCCTCTCGCACCCCCCGAGCCGTCACCTAGGGGAGCAGCCTTGGACGACTCTGGAACAGCACCCTCGTGAGCACCCGAGCTTACGTATGTCTTCCACACTGCAGTCTTCGCCTTCTTTTGAGGGTGACCCACCTCTGGAGTCCCCAATGTCCTCTTCGATGTGCCCTTTTATAGGGAACACCCAGCTCTAGAACCCTCGCCACCTCGAGGTGGTGGCACGACGGCCTTGGCGTGAGGCATCCTCTTCACCGACTAGAGGTCCACCATTTCTACAAGCAAAAACTCGGTCGATTAAGCCAGCTCGGGACGAGCGGACGATCCATAATATTCAAATAACCATACCCTTAGTGGTTGGGCTTAGTCCCGCCTCGACCAACCACTCCTCGGTTATCTCCCTGATTGCCCGAGAAGAGGACAAGATGCCCCTCAACTGGTTCACGTCCGCTATCTCTCCAACAGAAAGCAACAGGGGGACGTTGTCGATGGTTCGGGAAGTCCATCCAATAATAAAATCCTACCCCTGACTACAATTGACGAAGAAGAAGCGACTCTTCCAACCTTTGTTGTTAGAAGGAGCACCGCTAATCTTAAAGCCGCTACGGGCGGTCAAGTAATACCCGCCTCACCCTCTACACAAACAGAAGTAGGCCAGGAAAAGGGTCCTGGACGGCTCTATCTGTTGGGAAATCTTGGGGGCAACATCACATGTGCAGCAAAAGAATAAGAAAACAAAATCCACAATTTCCCAAAAAGATGTTCGTCGTCGTGCGAAGATTGGTGCATAAAAATCCGCGAAATAAATTGTGTATAGAATAGATTGTGTTACCTAGAGAGATCGTATATCCTTGTTTCCTTGTAGATCTCTAGGAGAGGGTGAAGGAGGTCAAGCGTCCTCCTCTTTAGCGGTGATCCACATAACAGGGCTACGATGACACTCCTCAAAACTCTAGGCCTGCTCTAAGGTGGAGAGGGGGGAGGATAATATGAGAGGCAAGTAAAGGCTCTAGTCTACGAACTATTGAATCCCTCCTATTTATAGAAGTCCCCTGTCAAACCCTAATGGATCCTCTCCTAGTGGGTATTAGATCTGCATCCAATTACCTAAGCCTTTTAGATTAGTGGATCTCTATCCAATAATCTCTCATGGGCTCTTATTGGATCTCGTTCATGGGATCCAATAACTCAGGGGCTTATTGGATATCCAATAAGATAGGGGCTCCAATGGATATCTCATATCCGAACCTCTACTCATCGCAATGCCTACCATATGTGTGTGACCCTCTAGGCCCAATATCGAGCTGGCCATAAGTTATACCTGTCAGAACTCCTTATAACTTAGTGAATTATTATCTCTATAATAATTCACTCGACTCATCGACTACGGACGTACTAGGCCACTACGTCGTAGTCCCTAGATGATACAGAGGAATCCAATCCATTAGACATGTCTTTCCTTAGTTACCATATACCTATAGTCCCTCATCCATCTAATATCATAGAGACCGTATATTGGACATGGTGTTGTCAGACCCATACGGTTTCTTCTCGAGTCTTACTCTAATTGGATTTTCTCGGAGAACTCTTTCTCTCTCAATCCGAATGACCCTGGCTAGGGATTTATCTGAGCAAGAATACATGGGATATTCTTCTCATGATGCCGAGAGTGGATGATCCTCTATCGACACTCAATAGCCCTCATAAGGTCGATTGCTACTCTCAATGACCAGCTGTACTAGATCTGGGACATCCAAACCTATAAGTCTGGTATCAAAGAGTGGAGCACTCATACAGGATATCCTTGGTGTTTCAAGTCTAAAGACCAGATACACCACTAGGACTACGGAATCGTTGTTTGACAATAAGGCATCATCAACCATCCAGCATTCCGTAAACGGATCAATCAGTAAACTCATTCTCCAATGAGCACCTGTACTGTATCTCTAGTATCCCTACACGAGTAGCTATGAGACCAACTGTATCCATCATATTGATGGATATATAGCATACCAATTTGTCCCGTTATCATGATGTCCCTCTCGAGTAACCTATGATCAGGATTATTTAGGATTTGTGTTTAAATGTGAATCGATCTCATTATTGTGATCTCATCACGATCTGATTCCTATTGCACAGATCCAAGGACATCACAATATATACATGCATATATGCAATAGTTAATATAAAGTGATAAATGTCAAAATGTAATAAGTAAAAAGATTCTGTGTCAAGTTACATGTGCCATCACTCACGTGATTGGCTTGTTGAGCACCTATGACTAGCAATCTCCCACTTGACCTAAAGCCAATTATCTATGTGTCTGATCCCCATCAAACCCCTATGATGCTCAAAGATAATCTGAGACAACGACTTTATCAGTGGATCTACAATGTTATCTTCGGATGGAAATCTTTCCACTGCTACATATCCTCGGGTTACGATCTCTCTGATCAGATGGAACCTCCTCAGAACATGTTTAGATTTCTGATAAGACCTGGGTTTCTTCGCTTGAGTAATCACCTTGTTGTTGTTGCAATATAAGGAAATCAGCTTCTCACTACCCGGCACGACTCCCAGATCTGTGATGAACTTCTTCACCATACTCCCTCCTTTGCTGCATCTGCTACAGCAATGTACTCTGCCTCTATGGTCGAGTTAGCAGTAGTATCTTGCTTGGAACTCTTCCAGCATACTATTCCTCCATTCAAGGTGTACACATACCCTGAATTTGACTTGCTATCATCGACATCAGACTGAAAACTTGAGTCCGTGTAGCCTTCAACCCTGAGGCTACTATCTCCATATACTAGTAAAAGATCCTTAGTCATTCTCAAGTACTTAAGGATACACTTTACTACTTTCCAGTGCTCCAAGCCTGGATCCGCATGATACCTGCCCATGACACTCAGAGCATGCGCTATAACAGGCCTAGTACATAGCATGGCATACATGATAGACCCTATCGCTAAGCCATAAGGTATCATATCTATGTTCACCCTTTCTTCTGGAGTCTTTGGGGACATACTCCTAGAAAGCGATATCCCATGTCTCATCGGTATGAGACTTCTCTTGGAATTTTCTATGCCAAACCTTTTGATAATGGTTTTTATGTACTTGGAAAGATTTGTACAACATATAGAGGGACGGTCGAAGACTTAATAGTCTCATTGTAGTTAGGTTGGTGGCCGCTTTAGGCTTGTAAATAAATATTGTGTCATGTGGACATGTGTGAGAGATTGTCGGTCTATAATGGACCATTTTACCCTTTATTGTGCAACTATTCAGAGCTTGTAAAACTTGTTTGTAATTTGCATTGTCTATGAAGTGTTTTCGGAGATGTTTGATTGTGGATCCCGAGTGAGGCGTTCTCTCTTTTGTTGGTCCTAAGGGACAATGGGAGGCTTCGGAGATGTTGACCTTTGTGGACAGACACACAAGGGTGTCGCACGACTTAGGCAAAACCAGCTAAGTCCGTGACAGATGGTATCAGAGCAGGACAAGCACTCATAGAAACACTTAGCATGCAAACGTGGGGGACCTAGCGGGGCAGCGTTGAGGGCAGTCAGCACATGCACGACCGTTTGGGGGAAAACGGGCATGGAGATGTAGGGAAAAGGAGTCACTCGGAGGAGCGGGCATCTGACATTGGCATTCAATAGAATGGCCAACCCTTCGCGCAAGAGGCACCACGAGAACAGGCAAGATTGGATGAATGCAGAGTGCACAAAGGTTGGCATGACTGAGTTTGAGCTACGGCTCAACGTTGACAACTATACTTGATGGTGCTCAAGACAAGCGAGGCGCTTGATAAAGGATGAGACTATGCAAGGTGGAATGAGTTGTTCAGCGACTGAAAGAGTTGTGCAAAGCTCATAGAGGTGAGTGTTAGGACTCTAGCTAGGAGAGTCCTAATTGAGAGGGACATTCATGTAAAACCTATCTAAGCCGACCCCTATTAAAGAGGTGAAGTGGCCATCTAGGGTTAGGAGGTTATTTCTTAGAGAAGAATAAGGAGTTGTAAAGGAATATGAGTCTTGAGTAGGAGTCTTATTAGGAGTTGGTTAGAAGTATGAGTCTTGAGTAGGAGTCATATTAGGAGTTGGTTAGAAGTAGGAGTCTTAAGTAAGAGTCCTATTAGGAGTTAGGGTTTATAAGCCCTATAAATAGTCATGTAATCTACCTCTTTTCAAAAAACAATAGACGAATCTTTTCTGCAGCCTTTGAGCAGCAACTTGGAGGGAGGAACTCCTATAGAGTTCCAAGGAGGTCGATCCCCTAAAGAGATCAACCCCAAGTTTAGAATCTGCAATGGTTCTAACACCTGGTATCAGAGCAATGTTCTTGGCATCTCGCTGCCCTTCCACAGCCATCCATCAACCCTCCACAACCGCCCAAAGTAATTCCCACAATTGCTTAAGAGATCGTTGCCAAATTCCGCCGTCAACTCCACCACCACGGATCATCCTTTGATCTCCCTGTGAATTGCAACAAGTTCTGATTTTCTACCTTACTACTGCTGCAATTTAGTTATCCTTATTTGAAAATCTCAAAAAAACTATTCCTATATTTCTGCATAAACTTTTCGTCATAAAGTTTTCATCTCTACGACGAAAGATACATTGCAGAATTCCAACCGTATAGCACCGTCTATTTGATCTTGCTACTGTGTTTTTTCTATCTAAATCTCTACAAAATTTTTATGACATCTTTGACACTTCCTAACAGCAGATTTTCCTTTAGTTTTGTCAAAAAATTCTCAATATAAACCATTGATATTTTACATCTAATCTGCTATACTTGAAAATCTGCACTATAAAATTTCCGCCGCATAGCACTATTTTTTTATCTTGATACTATATTGTTTCTATCCAAATCTCTATGAAATTTTTATGATAGCTTTGACAGTTCCTAACAGTGTATTTCCCTTTGGTTTCATCAAAAAATTCTCAATATAAACCACTAATCTTTTACGTCCAATCTGCTATACCTAAAAATCTGTGCTGTAGAAAATTTCAGCTGCATATTGTTGCCTTAACCCATCTATTTGCAATCTTTTGTTGAATGAAATTTCTTATACACTTCATAGATCATCTTGAATTCCATGTAAGATTGATCTATTAAGAAATTCATCTCTAAAAATGATTTTATGTTGCTGCAAATTTTCGTCGTAACTCGCTAAAATTTTTCGACGAGAATTCTGCAATCGCAACTTGCACCAATTTCCTTGCTATTATACTGCCGAAATTTTCTTGATTAAATTAGATATCCTTGCTGTTATATAAACTGTGATTTTGTTATCAATTCCCTCATCAATTCTCTCAAGTTTTTGGTGGAAATTACGTCGAGAAACCGTTGTTTCTTCGACGATAATTCTACTCTTACAAGACAGCACATACTTGCTGCAACTTCTACTAATTTCTATCAAACCTTTGCTACCATCTACCATAGATCCAAAACATTCATCCATAGCCCTAAAACTCCACCAAACCACACCCTCAAACTGCACTCAAAATAGCCACAAAACAATCCTAAATCGTAGCCTACATCCACCAATCCACCAACCCTTTCGACCATCACCTCTCTCAACCAATACATGCCTTTAACCCGACAACAAAAGAGAGATCTTAACATCATAGATTTGGCAGCATATACTATGGCATCTGAGGAGGTAATCAATGCTAAATTTGAAGCCTTCGAGGTGCGAATGGAGGATAAGATTCGGATGCTCTTTACCGAACTCAGATTGGGCCGACCACTAAGCCCGAAGAAATCACATCAAAGAGAGAGCTTTGCCCAATCACACCAAGCCCGAATATATGACTTCCAAGAGAGGGGAAGCTCTATGACCAACCCCAACTATCCATGCATGAGAGTGGACTTCCCTAGATGGGACGAAGGAGACCCAATTGGTTGGATCTCGCACGCAGGGCGATATTTTCGGTACCATAAAACCGCGGATGCATCTATGGTGAAAATTGCAGCTATACATCTTCAAGGTGATGCTATACAGTGGTTTGACTAGTTTGAACATACTTATGGAGTCCTTTCATGGTGACAATTCAAAGAAGGACTACTGATCCGCTTCAGACCAACCGATTATGAGAATATTAATGGACAACTAGCAAAGATCCGACAAACCTCTACCATTCAAGAGTACCAAACTAGGTTTGAAAGGTCATCTAATCTAACTCATGATTGGTCTCAAAAACAGCTATTGAGGACCTTCATTGAGGGCTTGAAGCCGGAGATCCGAGGAGAAGTTAAAGCACGACAACCGTATACGCTTATGGCAGCCATCTCTTTCGCACGATATCAAGAGGAGTAATTGAACCATGAAGCTTGGAGGACTAGGGTCACTCCTCAACTAGTAATATTGAAGCCCTTAGCCCCCCCTACTATCGACCAAGTCCCTACACCAAAGAGGTTAACAAGAGAAGAGCTTCGGGAGCGATATGCGAAGGTGTTATGTTGGCATTGTGACGAGCCGTGGAGCCATGAGCATCGCTGTAGTAAAGGGGGACTTCTTATGATTGAACCGATAGAAGAAGAGGTCATTGAACATCCAAAAGAGAGCCTTGAACATGAAGAAGAAGATGTAGAAGAAGAGCTACAACCGACCGAAGTTACGGTACATACACTAGCTGGCTACTCAAACCCGCAAACGATGAAAGTTGGAGGCATTCTCAAACAATAACCGATCACTGTTCTCATCGACACGGGCAGCACTAATAACTTCCTAAACAGTAAGGTTGCTGTCCATATAAACTTACCTATTGAGAATTACAGCAGGTTTGTCGTTAATATCGCCAACGGACGGATTTTGAAGTGTGATTATAGGTGCCCGCAGGTGAAACTATTGCTGTAGGACCAAGAGATAATTGCAGATTTCTTCCTCCTCCCTCTTGATGATCATAAGGCCATACTCAGAATTAAATGGTTGATGACATTAGGTGATATTTCTTGGAATTTTATGCAACTAATTATAAAATTTTACACTAAGGAGAAACAGGTGATACTGCACGGGAAACGTGAGGGTGACGTAACGATGATTTGCACACAACAAATGGAGAAGGTTTTGCATAAAGCATGCAGGGGCTTTTTGGTACAACTTGAGCAGCAAATTAAAAGAGAGCCAATAGAATTTGAAGATCCAAACCTATTTCCTTTGCTTGTTGAATTTTCAGATATATTTGACGAGCCACACAACCTACCTCTTACTCGTCGGCATGATCATTGTATAATGATTTTTCCAATCAAATCTCCAGCAAATACTCAGCCATATCAGTATCGACATCTCCAAAAGGATGAAATAGAAAGGATTGTAAAAGAATTGCTTGAAACAAGAGTTATTTGGCCACGTTGCAACCTCCACTCTTCACCGGTGCTACTTGTACGCAAGAAGGACGGAACATGGCGAATATGCGTTGATTACCGAGCTCTCAATGGCATAACCATCAAGGATAAATACCCTATTCCAGTAGTAGATGAATTGCTAGATGAAAGGGAGAACAAATCTTCACAAAACTGGACCTTCGATCCGGGTATTATCAAATATGAGTGTATGAAGAAGTCATACTGAAAACCGCCTTTCTTCAACAAAAGGTGAAATATCTTGGGCATATCATATCAGAGGAAGGTGTGATGGTGGACCTCTTCAAAATTGAAGCAATGTAAAACTGGCCTACCCCGAGGAACATAAAATTGCTACATGGCTTTCTGAGTTTAACAGGCTACTACTGCAAGTTCGTGAAAAACTATGGAGAGATCAGTGCACCACTTACTTCCTTACTGAAAAAAGATGTCTTCTAATGGTCGGACATAGCCTCCGCTGCCTTCGACAAACTTAAGGCAACCATGACGACAACGCCAGTGCTAACACTACCAGATTTCAACCGACCCTTCATTATTGAGGCCGACACATCTGGAGTCAGAATTGGAGCCATTCTTATGCAAGATGGTCGACCACTCACATACACTAGCAAGGCATTATCTCCCTCCCATCAAAATAAGTCAACATATGATAAGGAGATGCTCGCCATTGTGCGCGCAGCAACGAGGTGGAGACCCTACTTGATTGGCCGACGATTTCAAATTAAAACCGACCATAAAAGCCTCAAGTACTTTTTGGAGTGAAAGATATCATTCCCTGAGCAGCAAAATTGGGTAACAAGACTTCTTGGATTTGATTATGAAATAACTTACAAAATGGGGAAAGAGAATGTTCTTGCAGATGCGTTTTCGCAGCTACTCGAGCAAGTTGAAGTTTCGACCGTTTCACTTCCGACCAGCAACTTTCTTCAGGATATTAAGATGGAATGGTAGGAAGATTCAGAGACTAGTAAGATTATAAAAAAATTGGAGGAAGCACCATGCCCCATGGCTCATTACAATTGGGACTCAAAAGAATTACACTATAAGGGACGCATTGTGCTTATGATAAATTCTACTTGCATCTTCACGAGCAGATTTTGGACAAAGTTATTCTATTTGCATGGTACTAAATTGAAAAGGAATATGACATATCACCCACAAACCGACGGCCAGATGGAAGTTGTAAATAGGTGCTTGGAGACAGCCCAAAGCCACCCACCAAATATGACTACCCAAAGAGAACTTCAGACTAAACCAAGTACCATTATTGATCGATGGATCGTGACTCAACGACGACGATCCACTACTGAATTGCTAATACAGTGGGCAAACCTACTAACAAAAGATGCCACTTGGGAGAACTATGATGACTTGAAGATCAAATTCTCAAAATTCATGAATCGTTAGCCTCGAGGACAAGGCTGATTTAAAGAGGGTGGGTTTGTTAGGACTCTAGCTAGGAGAGTCCTAATTGAGAGGGACATTCATGTAAAACCTACCTAAGCCGACCCCTATTAAAGAGGTGAAGTGGTCGGTTAGGGTTAGGAGGTTATTTCTTAGAGAAGAATAAGGAGTTGTAAAGGAATAGGAGTCTTAAGTATGAGTCATATTAGGAGTTGGTTAGAAGTAGGAGTCTTGAGTAGGAGTCCTATTAGGAGTTGGTTAGAAGTAAGAGTCTTAAGTAAGAGTCCTATTAGGAGTTAGGGTTTAGAAGCCCTATAAATAGTCATGTAATCCACCTCTTTTCAAAAAACAATAGACGAATCTTTTCTGCAGCCTTTGAGCAGCAACTTGGAGGGAGGAACCCCTATAGAGTTCCAAGGAGGCCGATCCCCTAAAGAGATCAACCCTAAGTTTAGAATCTGCAAGGGTTCTAACAATGAGGGGAATTGCTAACTCAAAGAATTTGGTACTCATGCATGGGCTTATATGCGGACGATGGAATGTTCGTGGCCATCCCAAGGCGACCGAAACTCGGCGCCATGGAGCATTGAAACTTTCTCTTCGGCATGTGAAGGATACGTCCGTAGGAGGCTGAAGGGTGCAACAAGTTCAGCATGTTGCTAGGCCTTGAGTGATGCAGCGGGGGCTGTATTGACGTGGAGTCACAATCTAGCAAGTTGCAGGAGGCAAAATAATGCACAGTTTGTTCAGCAGATCGGAGTACTCCAAGGGGATGGTGGTCTCCGAAACGAAGAGAGATGTTGCTCCAACGGGACAATTATCCAGGAGGGATAAGTCTCGGCTCTCCAGAGGGAGAATCATGTGCAATAGATTACACATGTTGAGGAGGAGTACCTCAACAAACAATAACTCCACGAAGCTTAATGGTCCGAGCAAGCGGCGAGGAGTCATCGCATGATCTCGCTTGAGAGAATGCATTGGTGGATGCATTGCGAGATCAAGTGGGGGAGCAACCTAAAGCAACTCAAATGAAGGCACACTTGGAGTCAATATGGAGATCGGACTCAAGGGAGGGCTGACCCATGGAATGGTGGGCGCGAGGGCCACCATCAACTCAATGCAAAAACGAGGAGCGGAGTAACTTGGCTGTAACTTGGCGAAGTACCCAAGCCGCATGAAGGGAGCCAGCATAGAAGTAGAACATGGAGCAGAAGCACAGTGCTTTCCTTAGACAGAGGTCAAGGACATGAACTCTTGCAGAGGAAAGAGTAGGATCATGTTGTTCCATGGGTCCTTCATTCTGACGGAGCGGACTTATCTTGCATTGTGCCAAAGACGAAGGGAACTTCTGGGCACATGCACCTTATCTCAGAAAAGCATTTGATGGAGGAACTAAGGCAACTCAATTTGCGGAGGTGAAGTTGGGTTCAGAAGGCCTTAGCACGGGGCAAGAGGACGCAGAGGTGGGTACTCTTGAAGAATATGCTATAGTGTTACAAATCAAGTTGCTAGGCAGGAAGCGGTGCGCAGCGGAGATTGTGCTGGTAGGGGTAGAGGCCCAGGATCCAGACAATGGGGCACTAATTGCAGCGAAGTCGGGGAGACTTCGGGAGCTACTAGGCGACGGACTGTCCTAGAGCGGTGCTTCATCTAGGTGTGACCCAAGAGTGGGTGGATGAAGGTCGATTGCCAAAGGAGCGAACAAAATTAAAGGTGGAAGAGACCCTGCGATGTATTGGTAGAGGCCACACATGAAGGGTTCACAATTCGAGTTCATCCCACAAGGATTAGAATGCAATAGAGATGTCACCAGGAGGCGACATGGTGTAGCGGATCGTGGTGGAATAGTTCATGGCAATGCGATACACACGACATAGTCCCGTGAGGGACTAGATCATACAGAGGTATGATCGGGAGCTACTGGAAGCTCCACTTCGGTGAATAACACGACGACAAGAAGGGCTATGGATTCAAGGAGTGAAGGCCATGGTACCATAGAGGCGGGTCTTCTATGCGTGCATCGAATTTTGCATCGGATGAAAGCTTTGGTCATCAGCATATGGGGGCTGTGTTCCACCAAGGGAAAAGTTCAAATGCAAGTACTAGTGAGTCCCATGGGAGGGACTTGATCATATAGAGGTATGATCGAAGTAGCTGGAGTGTTGGACTGCTCCAGAGCTCATATTCGCTTAAGGGAGCCCGGCATGTTAGAGGACAAGGTCGAGTAAGCGAACGTTGCTACCAAGGAAGCTAAGGAGAACAGAATCGGTGCAAACCCTATAATGCGATGGCAAAGGCCATGCATGGGAGTTGCAGTCTATCTTTCCATTGACTAAAGGGAGCTGCTTGGAGAACACAAAGGTGTTGAAGCAAGGGGTCGAAAGGGGCGAGGAAGCGACGACAAGTCCAGAGGGACTTAGCTACCCAAAATCAAGCATCAGTTAGAATGAAGGTGGACTTAGAGGAGTGCCACAAAGACATATCTACTGATCGTGAAGAAAAGGGATGCAGATGCGAGACGACGGATAGTAGGGCCATGGGCATGGCAGCGCCATGGTACCGCAGAGGCGGGACTTCCATGAAAGTCATTAATCCCTTGCTCTCATGGAGGGAGAGCGCTTGGTCGTGAAAGGGGCCGAGGAGGTGGAGCATGCAGAGGCAAACTCCAAGTACCGAGACAAGGCTGAAGGGCAGAGGCCAAGGATCTGCGTAAGACCGGTGTCAACGAGCTTCTCATCATAATAGCTAAAAGTGAAGGACTTCGGGTCAGGCAAGAGTGCATGACCAAGGAATGAAGCAGGCAATATACGGTGTTGTACCTTTGCTACTCAGTGGAGTAGGCGGCAGGGTTAATGGAGAAGACGGTACAATCCCAAAGGCGACCAAACCTATGAGAGAATCACTCCAAGTTGGGGTGAAAACTTCCTGCATTCCATAAGTTCGATGGCATTGAGAAGGTGAATCACAGTAACTAACTCAATGCAAGGAGTGTAAACACTTCAAGTGCTTTAGAAGTGTGAGCAAAGAGCAGGCGAAGGTCAGTAACCAGCTCGATGAATGGAGTACAACCTCGAAGAGGCGGGCGAAGTCAAGTAACCTTTGCCTTGTCAACTCTTAAGAGATTGGGCGAAACCGAGTACCCCAATTCTCTTATCCATCCAGTAGTAGAGCTCTGCACATGTTCAAAGACCCTTCAAAGATAATGGAAGAGAATAGTTGTCAAATCCTCACCAACGGTGATCAGTGCTACTAAGAGTAGATTATCCGCTTCATTTCCCAACGAAATGCCAATCGAAAGCGGAAGTGATGTGAACCTACTTGGATGTGACAACTAATTGAAAGAAGAGTTAATGAGCAAATTTTGTGGAGGAAGGACCCAAAACTTCAAAAGTTTACAAGACGATGCTCGTTAAAGCTCCAACAAGCATCCACCCAGTTCAAGCAACATGAGGCATTTGAGAGACTAGCGCAGTAAGGATGGTCTTTTCCTTCATCTGGAGGATCCGTAGGAACCAACAGGGATCAACACAACTCAGCCAACCCCACACTAGAGTCAGAGTCATTGGCGAGTTGAAGTAGCATGGCTGATCAAAAGTTCGACTACTCAAAAGCAACAGCGGAGAGCAACTGGGAGCAGAAGATTGAAGACTCAGCAAAGGCGAGGAGTTGTAGTGTCGACAAAGGCTTCGACGAGGACGTCGAAGGAATAAGTGGGGGAGAATGTCATGGACAAACTTCTAAACAGGATGTTTGATGTAATGCTTATGTATGTCCGTGTCTTTTGGTATGTTCATGCTTTGTACAACATGTAGAGGGACGGTCGAAGACTTAATAGTCCCATTGTAGTTAGGTTGGTGGCCACTTTATACTTGTAAATAAAGATTGTGTTATGTGGACACGTGTGAGAGATTGTCGGTTTGTAATGGACCATTTTACCCTTTGTTGTGTAACTGTTCAAAGTTTGTTTGTAATTTGCATTATCTATAAAGTGTTTTTGGAGATGTTTGCTTGTGGATCCCGAGTAAGGCGTTCTCTCTAAGCCGTTCTCTCTTTTGTTGGTCCTAAGGGACAATGGGAGGCTTCGGGGAGGCTGACCTTTATGGACGGACACGCAATGGTGCCGCACGACTTAGGCAAAACTAGCTAAGTCAGTGACAACTAGGCAGATGTAGGGCGACCTCGCTAATAGCTACTATTGCAACTTTTACTCTATTGCCCATCTTGAGGTCCATCTCGCCTCTCTTTAGTCTCCTAAGCCTTGCCAGAACCTACAACGAATTGCATATATGATAAGCACTATCAGTATCCAATACCCATGTGTTATCATAAGAGTCTGACAAATGGAGATTGATCATGAATGTACCTAAAGCTTCTCCAAGCTTTTGTTTCGCCCTCTCTGCAATGTACTTTTTGCAGTTACTCTTCTAGTGCTCATCTTTGCCACAGTAGAAGCACTGGCCTTTGTCCTTTGCTGGGTCTTGCTTAGCAACCTTTGCTTTACCTGGTCTACCCTTGCCCTTGCCCTTCTTAAGAGACTTTTCTGCTTTCTTTTTCTTTCTAGTCTCACTAGTATAGAGAACTGGCTTCTTAGTCTTAATAGTACTCTCTGCCTCCCTTAACATATTGAGGAGCTCTAGGAGAGTCACCTCAAGCTTGTTCATATTAAAATTCATTATGAACTGTGAAAAGGAATCTGATAGGGATTGAAGCATAATGTCCACACATAAGTTATCCTCTAGGACCATTCCTAGTCTTGTGAGTTTCTCTATCCACTCAATCATCTTTAAGACATGGTTCTAAACTAGTGTCCCCTCAGTTATCCTAGGACAGAAGAGGCTCTTAGATATCTCATATCGCTGAGTCCTTCCCTGTTCCTCAAACAATTTATGGATATATAGGAGAATGGATCTAGCATCCATCTTTTCATGTTGTCTCTGTAACTCAGGAGTCATAGAGCCTAACATGTAGCACTAAGCAAGAGTGGAGTCATCAATGTACTTCACGTAGCGAGCGATCTCATTCTCGCTGTTGAATCTCGGATTTTGATGATGAAGTCAATTGTCATTTGTTATCTAATCTATGTGTTGAGATAAGTGTGCAGGATTAACTACGATGAGAGTAAGACAAGCAGTAGGAGTTGCGCCGGAGTCAAGATCATGATCACGTTGGGAGTTCGAGAGTTCGACGGAAGTTCGGACGGTCGTCGGAGGTTCAGAGAGAACAGATCCGAGAAGTCCAGAAGCTTGCCAAGCGAAGCTCGTCGGAACTCGCCAAGTGGATCGTCGCAAAGTCCAGGAGTATGCCGGATGTCCGCAGAAGGATCACCGAGGGTTATCGGTTGATCGACGGAAGTTGGCAGGAAACTCGCCGGAAGAAGCGATTGACGCATCGGAGCAAAGCTGCAGAAGTTGTCTTAAGAGATAATCGTAGTTAGCATGATGATTAAGCATGAAAATGGGAGGTGATCCCATTAGCTTAATCTTGGGGCAATTGGGCCCCTGAAAAGATTCAAGTGGGCCGAATGGAGTGAACCATTCGGACCCTGATTGCAGCCAGGAGGTGCAACCGCCTGGGCTGTGGGGTTGGGAGGTGCAACCGCCCCAGCCAGGAGGTGCAACCGCCTGGGCTGTGGGGTTGGGAGGTGCAACCGCCCCAGCCAGGAGGTGCAACCGCCTGGGCTGTGGGGTTGGGAGGTGCAACCGCCCCAGCCAGGAGGTGCAACCGCCAGGGCTGCAAGGCTGGGAGGTGCAACCGCCCCAGCCAAGAGGTTGCACCGCCAGAGCTCAAGTTCCGAGCTCTGCCAGGCGATGCAACCACCGAGCTCAGTCTTCGAGCTCTGGCAGAGAGGTGCATCAGCCTGAGCTCAGTCTCGAGCTCTGCCAGGTGATGCAATCACCGAGCTCAGTCTTCGAGCTTTGGCAGAGAGGTGGATCAGCCTGAGCTCAGCTTGGAGCTCTGCCAGGTGATGCAACCACCGAGCTCAGTTTCGAGCTCTGCCAGGTGATGCAATCACCAAGCTCAGTCTTCGAGCTCTGCCAGGTGATGCAACCATCGAGCTCAGTCTTCGAGCTCTGGCAGAGAGAAGCAATCGGCAGAGCTCAGTCTTCGAGCTCTGCCAGGCGGTGCCACCTCTCCAGTCGAGAGGTGCAACCGCCTGATCCCAGAATTCTGGGATTTGATCGATTTGATCGTTTTGAGCTCGAATTTTGAATTGGTTTGGGGCCTATAAATACCCCACCCATTCAGCACTGAAAAGATACAGACCTATACCGAAATCTTGATCTTTTCTGTGATTCTAAGAGCTCAAAAGTGTTGTAAAGCCTTTAAGTCTCCTCCTTCTGTTCTTCAAGTTTTCAATTGTAAAGTGAGGAGAGAAAGGTCTGTAAAGGTTGTCTCCTAAGCCTGTCAAAAGGAGAGAAATTGTAAGAGGGAAGTTTGGCCTTCGCCCATTGAAGGAAGGCACATAGTTGACGTCGGCAACCTCATCGGTGGAGGAAGCCAAAAGTGGAGTAGGTCAAGGCTGACCGAACCACTCTAAATCTCTGGTTTGCGTTTATTTTCGAGCACTTTATCATTACTGCAAACCTCCCTCATCACTACTGCTCTCTGCGCTTTCACGAACAAGTTCTAAGTGCTGTTCTTCCAAATCTGCATTCAGACGTAAACTCGTATTTTCATACATTACAGTTTACGTTTTCGTTTGATTCTGCAGAACTGTTTTCCGTGCTTTTACGAACGAGCTTCTTTGCAGTTTACGCTTACATTTTAATCCTATTAATAACTGCAATCTGTCCTCTACGATTTTACAAACGAGTTTCAAAGTTTGGATGTAAATCTGCGTCTAGACGTAAAACTGCGTTTAGACGTAAAACTGCGTTTAGACGTAAAACTGCGTTTAGACGTAAATCTACGTTTAGACGTAAAACTGCGTTTAGACGTAAAACTGCGTTTAAACGTAAAACTGCGTTTAGACGTAAATCTGTGTTTAGACGTAAATCTGCATTTAGACGTAAATCTGAGTTTAGACGCAAAACTGCGCTTAGACGCAAAACTGCGCTTAAACACAATCTGCGCTTAGACGCAAACTGCACTTAGATACAAACTGAGAATTTGCTTTTGCATCATAATAGTTTTTGAACGAACGCAGCTTTTGGTTTTTAAATTATTATAAGATTTCCGCTGCACTAATTCACCCCCCCCCCTCTTAGTGCTCTTGATCCTAACACTCGCTTGCCCCTTCCTCGAGCGTAGGCATCACTGTATCAATGACGTATATGATTTTCTCCATCATGAGAACAATTCTCAAGTTGCAGAGCCAATTCGTATAATTTGGACCAGTGAGGCGGTTGACATCAAGTATGTCACGTAAGGGATTTAAAACCAACATTTTCTAAAAATAAAGATACAGTAGAAATGAATGGCATACATATTTTATAAGAAATAAACAATCAAGATATGGGCTTCTATCTTAATATGCTCCCACTATTTTACTAGCGAGTCATGCAACACCCTCATCACATGAAACGGAAGTCTCCGGTAGACTTCTAGTGGGGATCAGGATCCAATCAACATCTTAGTGTAACCTCGAGGAGCTTGACTAATCACACTAAGTCTAAAAGGTAGGCAACTCTTGCTGATCACAACTCCTTGTGATTCCTATCCTGTTCGGCCTTTGAATCACCATGGTCTCGAGGGACTCGACTAACCATAATGCTCGGTTAAGTCAACACCATCGTTACAAAATGAGTCCGATTCGATGGTATACCCTCGAGGGACTCGACAGTTGTCGATCACAACTCCTTGTGATTCCTATAATGTTCGGCATCTGAATCACCATGGTCTCGAGGGACTCGACTAACCATAATGCTCGGTTAAGTCAACACCATCGTTACAAAATGAGTCCGATTCGATGATATACCCTCAAGGGACTCGACTAAGCATACCATGTCCTCAGGTCACCAGTGACATCTCTATATTGTAAGCAAGATAGCAAATCGCGATATAGGTGAGCCACGAGAGACTCGACTAACTCAACCTACATCGAGAATCGGTTCCTACCTATAACAATGGAAGGCCACGTGGGTCAATCTAATTGCCTCACGTTGACCGACTTAATATTATCGAGAGAGATATTTCTATGATTTGATCTCCTAATATGACATGTTACGTATATACATATTTAATATATATCTACATCGCATGCAAATATATATACATATCTAGTATGTGTATAAGTAATCACACTAGATGATCATGGACCATAAACTAATGTGATCAGGCCCGAGCCAGTAGGCCTAATCACTCACATCAAGATCTATGTGTGCAATGGTACATCTTCATGCCCTATGATCGTCCATCTCGTCCTCGTTGGTTCCATCGATATCTCGATGCATCTTCATGCATCACGATCGTCCGTCTCGTGGATCCCGCTATCGCATCCACGCTCCCGCTGTGCCTCCTCATGTGGTTACAACTTAATCATAGGCACGCAGGCCCGACAATAAACGAGAAATATAATGGACACTCGCAAACCTCAATAATAATAATCACAAGTATACACATCACACGGTCCATGATTATCCATCCACACATCAAACATCACACGTATAAATGATTATCATGTAGGACTACTAGATAATAATAAATAATAATAATCAACTAAACCTTTTAATTAATTAATATTTTCTGAAATCAAGGACATGTAGGGAATTTTTGAATTCCTAGGGGTATTTTTATAATTTGGATAAAAGACTGAAACTAGAATTTCTCAAATTTCGAGGGGCAAAACTATCTTTTTACCTAAAACCCTAAGCCCCTCTCCCTCTTCCATGTTGCTGCCAGGGTGGCGGCAAGATGTGCAACGGGGCCGGGGCGCCGCCCCTACAGGTGGGTGCCCTTGTGGGAAAGCGTTGCCCCCGCGGGTGGTGCTACCTCGCCGGGCGGCCGCCCCTACAGGAGTATTGCCCGTGGGAGTAGTGGCCACAGACGCCGCTACCCTGCAGCGCATCACCCCGCTGGAGCAGCGGCCGCAGGTGCCGTTGCCCTGCGGTGCCTCAGCCCGCGGGCGCCGTGGCCGCAAGCGGCACTACCCCACGGCGCCTTTGCCCGAGGGTCCAACACCTCAGGCGCCGCCCTTGCACGCCACCACTGTAGGTGGCCTGCCTGCATAAAGATGGCAGCAAGCAGGCAACCATCTTCAAGCATAGCAAGGGCAGCAATAGTTGCTGCCCTTCCTCGTCTATTGCGTTAACAATTTAACGTCAAAATTCTTCATAAACACAACACATGCAGTTCAAAACCAATCATTCGCACGAACAACCTGACTTTGATACCACTATCTCTGCCCCCCGACATTCCCCGAGGAAAGCCACCAGATAGCGTCAAGAGTTCGATGCCATCTGGGATGGTGATATCCCCCACTTGCAGAGGCACACCTCGATGACAGGATGCAACAGGAACCGCAGTCCCACCTCAAGGGCACCCATGGTCAGCCCGAACCCATCGGGAAACTGATCATACAACCGCTGACCAGGCCGAGGGGCGAAAACGCCATAGCACTTCGGGATATAATAGCAATCCCGAAGCTCCCCCAAAAGTTCCTCGGTCACCAACGAGTCTACATCGTGCCACAACTTGAGATTTGTAAGCACGATGGGACTCCCTACGGCCTCTGAAGGTGCACCTCCCGAAGACAAACTGACAACCTCAACCTCGGGACCCCTAGAAGAAGAAGATGAGGAAGAAGAAGATGAAGAAGAAGAAGACAAGGAGGAAGAAGAAGACGAAGAAGAAGGCATATACATCCCGACCTCGAAGTTGGAAGGAAGAAGTCGGGTCGCAAGACAATGGCAATCGGGCAAGGTAATGGCAGATGAGCAAAGTAAAGGGCAACTACTATGAAGGAAGCTTATAAAGGGCAGGCTGATCCGTCGCGAGACGACGATTGGGCTTCCTAAGGAGAGAGATGGTTGCAGCATTTAAAACCCATCATAACTTCTCGGATTCGCCAAATTCGCCAGTCTCGGAGCTCCCGCCAAAGGCGCCTCATCACCCAAAATCTCCTGCTAGAAGCCATTTGGAACAAGAAGTTTCCCATCAGGCCCCGCACTACTCCACATGGCCCGCCACGTGGCACGGTGGCACCTAGGAAAAATTTGGCATGCTGCCCAACAATGCCCCTGGCCTTTATCCGAGTCGCTCCAGATTGGCTCTCGACTTGCGACTCGCCGGCACCAAACCTGAGCTCGAGATTAGTCACTCGGCCCATAGGTCTAGTCTTTGCCCGAGTCACTACAGATCGTTTCCCGACTTGTGACTCGTCGGCACTAAACCTGAGCACAAGATCAATCACTCAACTCACAAGTCCAATCTTTGCCCGAGTTGCTCCAGATCGCTTCCTGACTTGTGACTCGTCGGCACCAAACCTGAGCCTGAGATCAGTCACTTGGCCCACAGGTCCAGTCTTTGCTTGAGTCACTCTAGATCGTTTCCCAACTTGCGACTCGCCAGCACCAAACCTGAGCCCGAGATCAGTCACTCGGCCCACAGGTCCAGTCTTTGCCCGAGTCGCTCCAGATCGATTCCCGACTTGTGACTTGCCAGCACCAAACCTGATCCCGAGATCAGTCACTTGGCCCATAGGTCCAGTCTTTGATTGAGTCGCTCTAGATCGTTTCCCGACTTGCGACTTGCCGGCACCAAACCTGAGCCTGAGATCAGTCACTCAGCTTACAGGTCCAATCTTTGCCCGAGTCGCTCCAGATCGTTTCCTGACTTATGACTCGCTAGCACCAAACCTAAGCCCGGGATCAGTCACTCGACCCACAAGTCCAATCTTTGCCCGAGTTGCTCCAAATTGGTTCCCGACTTGTGACTCGCCAACACCAAACCTAAGCCCGAGATCAGTCACTTGGCCCACGGGTCCAGTCTTTGCCCGAGTCACTCCAGATTGGTTCCCGACTTGCGACTCACTAGCACCAAACCTGAGCCCGAGATCAGTCACTCGGCCCACAAGTCCAATCTTTTCCTAAGTCGCTCCAGATCGGTTCCCGACTTACGACTCGTCGACACCAAACCTGAGCCCGAGATCAGTCACTCAGCCCACAGGACCAATCCTTGCCCAAGTCGCTCCAGATCATATCCCGACTTGCGACTCGCCAGCACCAAACCTGAATCCGAGATCAGTCACTCGGCCCATAGGTTCAATCCTTGCCCGAGTCACTCCAGGTCGATTCCTGACTTACGACTCACCCGCTATAATCCTAGATTCGAGATCAGTTACTCGACCAATAGGCCATCTCCTCTCAGCTCACACAGCTCGGTCTCCTGACTAGTGACTCGTCAACATCACCCTGCATGGGTCCAGCCACCCGACTGACAACACAAAATCATTCCCAAAGCACAAGGCGTCGCCCTCGAACTTCCTCATGACAAGCCAATCCAGGCATGCCTCCCGCCCCCTCAAGGACCTTACAATAAGGTATACTTTGGGCTTAGGCCACGTTACAATCGATGCCACGCCACGCCATAGCCAAGTCAGCAAGAGAAGCACCCCCACGCGTTGAGCTAGTAACCGTATCAAGATGCCACTCGGTATGTCTCGTCCCGATAAGCCTGGGACGGCACCGCATGGCGCTGTTTCGCACGTCCCAGGACGGAGGCCGCATAAAGGTATCATCTCATCCCTTGAGGATCGGTCGTCACGCCAAACCCGCGTACGACCAAGAGAAGAACCTATAATTAGCTTTTCAGTATAGTAGTATAAAAGCCCCTGGCCAACATCCGACCAGAGGAGGAAAAAAAGGAGGCAGAAAGCAGAACCCCACACTGACTTACCTGTCGAGGGCCACAGTCGGTAACGACCTAGTGGGACCTTCTGTGTAGGAAAACGGTAATATCCGAAGCGAGGCCATCCCTATCGATAGAGGCGTCCTTCCTACCGACATGCCAATCAGCATCCCGACGAAGAGACGTCAATATTGCAATGCCAATACACCAACTAAAGGGCTCGATCGATTCCGGCATCCAGCTAAGCTGACTAAAGACTCCTGACATCGCTCCGTGCACCAGGCTGTGCTGACTCATCAGCCATGACGCATCAGTTCATCGCATGAATTAACTTGACACTTATTCAAATATCTTGTCAACTTGACGTCTCAAGCGAATGGACTACATGATTGAAATAACGATGGTAGCTGCAATGCCCAAATATTTCAATCGACTCTCTCTATATATATAGATAATGATTAGCTATTAAATAGGTTTATTCCTTTCAATCTAACATAATTTTTCTTTTTCTTATTTTATTTAATCATCGAAGGACTTTCCTTTGGCATGCTCTTGATGTAGGTCTGTCTTAAATCCACTAACTCCCTAACATCAAATTTGCAATGGGCTTAAACCTGGACCAGGTTGACTCCATGACTCGAGTCGACATGTTACACAATGAAAACTTTTTACAATTTGATACTAGAAGAAAGATAATGATGACAAGATTGGATAAGGTATATATGATTTTGAAGAATTTATCTTTCTTAGCCTTATTAGTTTTGAAGGACAGATGAATTTTTGGATGGTCTAAGCAAAACTAAATGGTCGCACTCACTTTTCAAAGAAACATGAAAAAATTTTCTTCTCCTATCCTTTTTGGAGCTTGCCGTTGCATGAACTTTACATACTTTAACACTATGACACTCTCTACAAAGGTCACAATGTAATATCATAATTTGAGTGTTCCTAGGCAAGAAGATCTTCCACTTAAGAAAAATCTTGACAAAGAAAGAATTAAATGATAGTCGAATATATTATTTAGGACCACTCATCACATGCCACGTACCCTAAGAAAAAGGGACCCAATGCCAAAGCGGTAATTCAACCGAACGGTCCGCGTCTACTGTCGTTTCCTCAGTCGTTTCTTGCGTTGTCTTTAGGATTCGTCTTTTCCTGATCAATGCGGGTGATTTCTAGTTGATTAATTCTACACTTCGTCGACTTGAAGTGTGGCTGCTGTCGTGCTCTAACTCGGCCAATTTGCCTTTACGGTGTCTTCTATAATTACGCTGAAGCGATTGGCTGCAACACCGATTTCACGTGCATCGCACACGACGACAACGACCGCCGCGATATCACGACACACCGTTATGACCTCGTGATACGAGCACGCCTTTGCTCACCCTTCTTTCTCTATCCTATTCCGACGGTCCAGATCCTTCGATCTCGTTAAATGTCGTTGTCCGGGATATCGATCGACGACCTCGATCGATGGGCTTCTCAATTGGAGCCCCCTATCAACGGTCAATTCCGATCCGCTCAGACGCAGAAGACACCTGCGGAAAGGCAGATTAAATATCCGAAGGAAGACGGCAAAGCAACGAAGGAAGCGCTGCCTTTATATAAAGAGGAAGGGAGGAGATCCGTTTCTCGAGGATTCTCTTCTCGCTTCGTTTCTTCTTGTGGCGATGGCCATCCAAGAAACCTAACTGCTCTCCGGGTTTCTTCTTCTGGTGTTGTGCTTCTTGGAGCTCTCCTCGCATGGCGTCGGAGGCGTGCTCCCTGGTTCTCGGCCGCGGGCTGAGCTGCACCAAGCCCCGCGCCCGCCTCCCGATCGCACGCCTCCGCCCCTCGCTCCGTGTCTCTGGCAAGATGCGGAACAGGAACTTGAGGTCCGCCCTCCCCGCTTCCTTCTTGATCGCGTAGGTCGGTTTCCAAACGGCCGATTGGGGTTCCCGTGATTTCTCACTGGCGTTGTCGGCAGTTACGATGTCTTGAGTTTTCTTGTGACGATTGGTGGTCTTTACTGGAAGGTTTCAGCTTAGAGGAATCGTTGGTTTGGTTTGGTTTCTCGAGCTGGGGTTCTTGGTCACTTGCACTTTCTTGCTTCTACAGATTTCTGCTTCAAGAAACGTTGGTTTGGTTTCTTGAGTGGGGTTCTTTGGTCATTTGCAGTTTCTTGCTTCTTCTTGTGACTTTGATCGCTGCGACAGGATTAATGAAATCTGCTTTAACTGCGGAATTGGTGAATCATTTGCTTATCCGGTAAAAAATTGTAGTACAAGGTTAGTTTAGATGATACTTGATGAAGAAAACAGAAGAATAAACAAGACTGGTCTTCGGTAGCTTAAAAATAGCAATAGAATAATAATTCAATTTCATCACATATTGTACCCAGATATACATCATCGAATCAAAAGTTAGAGCAGTTGAAGTTTCCAGTATTATGATGGAATAAGCTCATTTTAGGTGAAATATCAGTCAGTATGTGACACCTCAATTAGTACTTCAGTTAGTTTAGATGACACTTGATGAAGAGAACAGGGGAATGAAGAAAACTGGTCTTCAGTAGTGTAAAATAGAAATCCTATTATAATTTACCAATTTCATCCCACATTGTTCCTAGATATACATCATCAATATAGATAGTTAAACCTGAAGCTTCCAGAATTATGATGAAAGATGCACATGTTAGGTGAAATATCAGTACCCTGGAGATGGGAGGGGTTATGATGCTTTTGGGCCGCATGGTTTCACGCTCGTTATGTTTGAATTATTGTATCAGTAGGACTATTGGGCCAGTTTATGACACAGTGCAACCACAATCTTGTCGTATTAGCATGCAGAATGCCCAAACTAATTTTGTACAAACTCTCTCCACATGGAAAATTCTTGCAATGGAAATGGTCCAAGTTCAAATTCGGTTTATTTAGTGTTTGGTTGAGTGAAAATACTAGATTGGTTGAGTTATACCCAGTTTCATATTTAGTTCTATCTGATTGAGTCATTAAATCTAATTTTGATTTTTCTAAAAATATATTGAGAAGGTCAATTAGATGGAAATTAGGTCTATTTTAGGATTCCAATAATTTTGTTTGGCAAGGTATTTGGAGTGAAAATTCTAATGCATAATTAATTAATTGTCACCACCAATGCATGCACTAGACTTGAACAGGACAAATATTACAGTATAACAGTATAACATAATGAAAAAACTTTCAGCTAAATAAGAAGGAAGAAGAAACAATAAAACAAAATCAACTGATTGTAATTTTTATTTTCTTTCTTCTCTCTTGAAGGATAATTTTTGCTAGTATGAATAGAAGTCTAGTTAAGAGTCCATGAGGAATGAGTTGTGATATTTACCTAATGGAACTCCAATATTTTCTTATTTTCCTATGGCCTGATGCCCATGGTTCCCTCATGACATTCATCCAACCATGGCTTCAAAATTTCTTGCTCTTAGCTCCTTGTACCTTTCTTATTGTATCATTTTGTTACAACTATTTTTCCAGTGTTTGTTCATGTACAGTCTGCTTAAGCATTCATCCTTTTGCTAGTATTTTCACTTTCAAAATTCTCAATGATACACTTTGTGTTAATTATTGGTTCTTTCAAAATACCCCTGCTTATACTGATCCATCTATGAAATGACCTGCTAGCTTTCTTCGTTTCTTCATATGTCTGTTAAGAAAACAAAGAAGCCTTGAACCATCCTTCCATTTCATGCATGCACACATACATATGAATGCTTACATTTTATAGCATGAAAAGATGCACATGCATAGGTGTTATCGGTACCAAAATTTCATAATAAAGAAGTCTTGAAGGGTTTAATTATTTTGTTTTATATACAAAAACACATGCATGACCTTGTTGACAAACCATACGTTCTGCTGTCCCAGTGCAACGAAAGTTAATTAAGTCCAAATGAAAATGGTAATATGTTTGTACTTTTTATACCATAATTTGATTCAAATTTACTGTGAGTTAACTATATAACTTTTTTGTTTGTGAAGAATTATTGTAATATATCATAACTGCTGTTTGGGAAAATGCTTTATCGTATACAGTTCCCAGCAAAAGAGACAGCAAGCTAAAAGAGTTCCTTCAAGGCAATTTCCACTAAATATGGACACTCAATCCCATAAAAATAACAACAGTGAAGCTCAAGAATCTAGTGTTGCTGGTATATCACGGTCAGGCGAGAAAACTATATCAAGTGATGATGCTGACTCTGATATTAACAGGGAGATGAATGTGGCAGTGTTGACCCCTGAAGAAACTAATATCGTGGTAATGTACTCTCTTTGTTAACTTTTGTGATGCATCTTATTACTTTTGGTAATAGAGACACTTAATTGCAATTTTTTTTTTTTTTTGAACTGTAGAGGTCATTTTGACAGCATGTTTTGAACATCATTTGGTGTCTTACCTTTTAGCTATCATGGCTCATATAAGACTCTATCCCTTGGATCCTTCTCTTTTGAGATTGGTTCTTACCTTTTGTCTTGTTGCAGTAAATGGTTGGTAGAATACAGTTGCCGTCAAGATATGGCAGGTTGCAGATTTGTCATTGGAATTCGTCTGCTTCGACCTAATCTATAGAGTGGCAAATCACTTGCTAATTATTTTCACTGTTCTTTGTGTGCATAGACTACATATTGGGACACCTTTTCTGTTGGGTCTGTTATGACAAATAGGAAGGTTTCATCAACTGATGCAAACAAATTTCAAAATATTTTTACCATGGGGAGATATATTCTTCCCTTGTTTCCTTAATTCCTCATCAAAAGGATCATTTTTACTGTGAGGAGATATATTCTTCCCTTGACTATTACTCAGTGGTCAGCTATTTTTTGTGTACTTATTCAATGTGTTTGTTCAGGAACAGCCTCTCTATAAATATAAAGGTAAGGCCTATATTGACCCTTCCCAAACCCACATTAGCAAAGTATTGTGAACTAAGTTCATCCTTTTATTAAATGCATTAGATGATCTTTTCCAATATTGCTTGTCTACCTTTTATTTTTTTCTCTAGATTGATGCTTATTGATTGCTTACAACAACTTATATATCCAATTGGTGCACATACTTAGTTGTTTTGATCATTTTTTGTCAAGGAGTTGAATTTTATGAATAATATGTTTCTTCCGCAGATTGAGAATGACGTCAGACAATCACATTCAAGCATTCGTCTAGAAGACTTAATATCCATGATCAGGAATGCTGAGAAAAGTAGGCATACTTATTTGTGCTTCCATGCGAAGTTGTTACCTTTATCTTTATAATTCGTTTGCCACTTTAATAATTTGTTATGCAGATATTTTGCTACTTAATCAAGCTCGAATTCATGCACTTAAAGAACTTGATAAAATTCTTTCTGAAAAGGAGGCTTTGCAAGCTGAAATAAACAATTTAGAGATGAAGTTAGCAGAAACAGATGCACGAATTAAAGTTGCAGCTCAAGAGAAGATAAATGTGGAGCTACTCGAAAGGCAGCTTGAGAAGCTGAAGAATGAAATGTCCTCAAAGAATTCTGTCAAGGAAGGAATGCATGGTATACTTGACCGTGAATCTCCCCTTGTGTTGGAGCTTAATGATCTCAGAAAAGAAAATGAATTTCTAAAGGATGATATACAGACTCTTAAGTTGAAACTTGCTGATATTAGTGAAACAGAGGAGCATGTATCATTGCTAGGGAGAGAACAATCTGCTTTAAAGGCTTCCTTTAGAGAGCTGCAATCTCAATTTGCAAATGCTCAAGATGATGTTTCAAAACTTGATTCTCTGCAATGTGAATGCAAAGGTTTGTCGATCAAGGTTGAAAATTTACAAGCATTGTTTGATAATGCAAGGCAAAAGTTGGACCATCCTTCTTTAGATTTACAACAATATCATGAGCTGCAGAAGAAGGTTGACAAGTTAGAAGCGTCAATAACAGAAACAAATATGTCAAAGTTTCCATCTGAAAAGTTTCACCATTTTGATGAGATTCTGCAACAGAAAATTGATATATTGGAGAAACGATTGCAGGAGTCTGATCTAGAAATACATTCCCAAATTGAGATGTTTCAAGAATCAGTTAGAGAATTTCATCATACACTAACTAAATTAAAAGAAGAAAGCGAGAAAAGATCTCAAAAATCTTCATTGGAAAATATGCCTTGGGAATTCTGGAGTCGTTTACTGCTTATAATTGAAGGTTGGTTACTTGAGAAGAAAATCTCACCTAATGATGCTAAGTTGTTGAGAGAAATGATATGGAAGAAGGATGCTCAGATTCATGATGCATTTTTGGCAAGTAGGAGCAAGAATGAGCATGAAAAGGTGGCTACGTTCCTCAAGTTGACGTACTCTCGCAAAAGGTTGGGTTTCTTGTTGCCATCATGGGTAGATGTGATCTATATAACATTATCATATGAAACAGTATAACATTATAGTGTGAAACATGTCTACATTTACTCTTTTTTTCTGTTTCACTTATGCAGCCCTGGATTGCACATAATCCATATTGCAGCAGAAATGGCTCCAGTTGCAAAGGTGAGGCAAAGTCACAGTTGAAATCAAAATGATTTATGTTTATGATAAATTTTGCAATATGCTATTCCAAGTTTAACTCATATGTTCCGTGTCTTTCAATTTGAATACATGTCAAATTGGTTTTGAGATTTTTTAGATCTTTTGTTTTAGCTTTTGAAGTACCTTATTGTTCAGTCAGCAGAAGAAGCTTTCGAATAAAGTTGAAGTACCTTTTGTCTTTTAAATTGAATCCAAGTTATTTATTGTTGCAAATGAATCAGCAAGATAAGTTGAAGTCACTAACTAATGATGATAGGTGCTAATTTGTTGAAGTACTTTGTGAATGCTAGACTGTTGTTTTAGTTTTCTGTTTCATTGTTTCGCTCTTGAACCAACTTCGTAAGCATCTGCTCAAAGTCAAAGGAATGTGAGGCCCCTCTAAACATGTCTGTTTGACTATAAGGTTGTTGCCTGTGTGTAAATTTATTTAATCTGTTTTGTTTAATTTGTATTTTTGTTAAACTCAACTTCTCCATTCTTTTTATCCGATCATGTTCTTATCTATTTATGTGTTTAGGTTGGTGGCTTAGGGGATGTTGTGTCTGGTCTTGGTAAAGCACTACAGCGGAAGGGACACTTGGTAGAAATTATCCTTCCAAAATATGATTGCATGGAGCATGATCTTATCACTGACCTGAAGGTATATTACTTGCTTGTCACATTGTATTGTTTCTATCTTTTGGGAAAACGAACTGTTTCTTCTACTAAATTCTCAGTTTGGCTAATGTTGCAGGCTCTGGATGTTGTAGTAGAGTCTTATTTTGATGGACGGACGTTCAAGAATAAAATTTGGATTGGGACTATTGAAGGTCTAAAGCTTGATTGACACAGATTTTTAGCCTTTAATCTAAAAGAAGTGATATATTTTAACAAATTGAGGTTCACAAGAATGTGATTTGCAGGTCTGCCTGTGTATTTTATAGAGCCTCATCATCCAGCTAAGTTCTTCTGGAGAGGAAAATACTATGGAGAGCATGATGACTTCAAACGTTTTTCATTCTTTAGCCGTGCTGCTCTTGAATTGCTCTATCAAGCTGGGAAAAAACCTGACATAATTCATTGTCATGATTGGCAGACAGCTTTTGTTGTAGGCACTAAGTACCATCTGCTGACATCATGTTAAATGATCGAATGCCCCTTGCTTGTTAATGGAATTTCAGTTACACAGCTGTTGTTGACATTTTCTAAAATCCCAGATGTAACCGAGTTCTTTATTTTCAGGCACCACTTTATTGGGATATATATGCTGCCAAAGGTTTTAATTCAGCTAGAATTTGCTTCACCTGCCACAACTTCGAATATCAGGGGACAGCACCTGCTTCAGAGTTGGCATCCTGTGGACTTAATGTTCACCACCTAAATAGACCTGACAGAATGCAGGACAATTCAGCACATGATAAGGTCAATCCTGTCAAGGTAATTTAAGAGACCATTATGCAAATGTCAGTGAAATAGACCTACTAAAAGTATGGAATTTTTTTTTCCTCCTATTTTGTTGATAAAGCAGTGGATTAAAATTTCAGGGTGCAATTGTGTTCTCTAACATTGTTACCACTGTATCACCAACTTATGCTCAAGAGGTGTGCACTATAGAGGTACTGATCAACCTTTCTGAAAACATCTGCAAATGTTGTATTTTCCTTTATGATTCAGATTTTTGCTTACCACAGAGCAGGATATTGTGCATGATATAAAGGTATCTGGGCATTTGGGCCTCTGCTGTCTAGTAGTTAATAACCTTATTGGAGCTGTAACTGTAAGCCTCCAAATATTTAAGTGCATGCAGATTAATGCAAATTAAGTTACTCGAAGATATCTGGGGCACCTAATCCTGTTGAGTATAATATGTGATTAGGCAGAAGAATAAAAATGTAGTGTTACATCCTGGGTACAGGGGTTTGTGCTTAGCCTAATCAGGTCCTAGGTTTGGCATGGCTTGGCTAATTACACTTTAAAAGTAAACCATATAATTTCTTGATCCATGTGGATATTTCTGTTGCCTGGAAGCTTGTTATGCTTGTTTAAACTTAATGCAACTGAATCACAAAGGAGAATGAACCCTCTGAGAATATACTGATTCATTGCCAGTTTATCATTGACCCAAGAGAAAAATTGACCTATGGACTTACAGAAAATATCACCAGAAAAATAAAAAGACTAAATAGTTGTATGAGTTTTATAAAACAACATATCAAGAACATCTACTTGGTGGCTTCTTGTACATTTTCACTTGCCAAGTCTACTTGATGTGATTGATTGCCTCTACCACGGTCAACCAGCACATATGGAACGGCATCACTAGGCAGTTCAGATCTTTAAAGCATTTCTTTTTCATTTATATGGCATGAAAGTTAAACAAGGTCCTTATGCCTACTTATCACATGAATAACCGCAGCTGAGGTTGCAACTCAGTAGGAAGTTCTTATTTTCATGCATATTATGCAATTGTTTGTAGTTTCTCAGGTTTTTATCATATAGCAAATTAGTGTACTAATACTAGAAACTTGTCTTGATTATACGAGTTGTGATTATATTTAAGTTGTTACTTATTTTTTCTTCTTGATGATGACTGAGACTTCAATTATAGTAGTCTTCACTCTTCATAGTCAAGAAAATTCTCTTAAGTAACAGGTCCCTTTTCCACTGAAATATGTTTGTTTCATTGTTCAATCCAGGTATATGGTCCATGGGATACCCCAGAAGTTCAGCTTATAATGTTTATCATTGATAACATTGTTTATGTCCTCATAGTTGTTTCCTTATTTTAATTGTAATGAGCAATGTCAAGCTCAATATACCTTTTGGTTTATACTTGAAATGGTTGTCCTTAAATGTCAGATTTTATTTCTATAGTCATGAACTGCATCTATTTTACTAAAAAAATGCTTTTTGGCTCTGGTTTTTGACTTATTTAGTATTTAAACATATATGTGTAGCTTCTTTGACTTTCTGCTCTTACTGATGTGTTGCTTCTTTTGACAGGGTGGTCGGGGACTCCATGAAACATTAAAATCTTCTTCTAAGAAATTTGTTGGGGTTCTTAATGGTATTGATACAGATGCATGGAATCCTTCTACAGATAACTATATCAGAGTTCAATACAGTGCTGATGATCTTCAGGGAAAAGCAGAGAACAAAGATGCTCTAAGGAAGCTTCTTAAGCTTTCCAGTTCAAAGGTTACTCAACCACTGGTAAACTTCTTCACATCAAATTAAGATATGCTATCTGATTACTGCCTTTTAGGTCCTTCTGGTCGTGTATTTGGACAAAGTTATAAAGCTTGAGTATCAAAGAACTTAATTTCCTTTCTAGTTACTTGTTTGTTGCAGTGATTTGGCATTGTGGTAATATATAATGCTAATCTTAACTGTTGCCATATTTTAACCATGGTCTGCAGTACCGGTCTGTACCACCCGGTACGGGCGGTACGTACCGGTCCGACAGGCTTCCGGTACGCGGACCATCTGTTACCGTTTCGACACTGTAGCACTGTAGGCACGCCTAAATATACCGAGCGGTACACCTGGGTGTACCGCTCGGTATACCGTACCGTACCTGTACCGAGCCCAGGTCGAAACTCCGGTATGGTACAGTATTGCGGACCTTGATTTTAACCCTCTTAAACATATGAAAAGTTTCTTTTTTCTCATTATAAAGTATTCAACATATCATCAACTGAACAATCACATGACAATCGCATATAAGTAGCTCTAGCTTACCTATCAACTTAACTGCATATTTAGAAGCCCTTCTTCGTGGAGCTTAAGTATTGCTTATTACAAGGACCAAGAACAGACCAATAATTGTCAACAAGTGTGATATAAGGTTGATTTTGTTATTGTTGCATTGTCACTTTATTGCTGAAGGAACCCTTTTTTGGTTTCCCATTCTAACAACCAGCTACTGAATATCCAGATAACTTCAGGAACTAGTTATACTCTTCCCTTAGTCTCTATAATTGGGTTGTCTTGTAAGTATTTGTTAGCAAGATCAATTCCTACCTCTGTGTGTTCTGTTTGCATTTCTAACCAGTTGTGGGAAATGGATGCAATAGTCCTCTTGAGAAGCCATTTAATATCATCAACTCTCAGAGCTTTTATTCTCAACTGCTAAACATTTCAAAAGTTTAATCTCATTGAAAGTTATAGATTTTACTCCAGTGTTTTGTTTTATCATTTTTCAATATGGTGGAAACAAAGATGTTTTGTGAAAAGTGTTTTGTTTCATGTATCTAAAACATGTCTTAATCAGCATTTGATTTATGGAACAATGTAGTGCTAATGAATATATGAAATGAATGATATCCTAGTCTTGCCCAAGGTGATTGGGGTAGGAGGGATGATAGCAATGAAAATGTGGGGATCGCTGACCATTTAATGAGTCCAAGAAAACGAGGATGTGGCCTATAAAGCATCAATTCTCCAAAATGCTTGCTATGTCCACAGTTTCCATGTTAGACATTGATACAGTTGAACACTTTTGCCACATGTTGGGTAGTTAAAACTTACTACTCTTTTCCATCAACAGTCATTGATATTAGTTATGGTGTGTCTGGTGGACATCATCTATAGGCTTGCAACTTGGACTTATGACTTCATGATGGTGTATTTCATGCCAACCGACCATGCTGGTCTTTCGTCAATCCAGTATGTATCGGTCTATACAAGCATACCGACACATGGTACGTTGGAACATGTCGATAGTTCAAAAAAATATCTAAAAAATCTCTAAAAATACCTAAAAATTAGGAAAACCCTAAATTAGGGTATTCTAATTGGAACTAAATACAAATTCAGTTCTGTTTTAATAAAAAATATTAAAAAAAGGAAACGTGGATTTATCTTTTCGGGATGTTGATGAGAAGCTTTGCAGTATGTTCTAAAAGGTTCTTTTGTTGATATTGAACATGAGTGAGAATTTGTGAGAAGGAGAGAGTGATTGAGTTAGATAGTGTTAAAAAATGTGATATTGAAATAGGGTGAAAGAGGGAGGAGAAGTGGGGTTAAATAGGCATTCAAATGGATCCAACGGTTAAATAGGCATTCCGGTTGAAATCCGACCATTACCAACTGCTAAAGGTTGGTAACGATCAAATTTTGATCGTTTTGCCTAGTATGAAGGATGTATCGCTCGATACACCCCCCCAACTGCTATACTGCTCGGTACAGGGCGATATGTCAAACCATGCTATATAGCATGTCTGTACTGTCCACGTCAGACACTGACACAGTTGGACACTTTTAGCACATGTTGGGTTTAAAACATATTAGACTCTTGTCCATCAGGTCACTGATATTAGTTATTGTATGTATGGTAGACATCATCTATAGGTTTGCCACATGTTGGGTAGTTAAAACATACTACTCTTGTCCATCAACAGTCATTGATATTAGTTATTGCGTGTCCGGTGGACATCATCTATAGGCTTGCAACTTGGACTTATGACTTCATGATGGTGTATTTTGTGCCAACCGACCATGCTGGTCTTTCACCGATCCAGTATATATCGGTCTATACAAGCATACCGACACATGGTACGCTGGAACATGTTGATAGTTCAAAAAAATATCTAAAAAATCTCTAAAAATACCTAAAAATGAGGAAAACCCTAAATTAGGGTATTTTAATTGGAATTAAATGCAAATTCAGTTATGTTTTAATAAAAAAAATATTTAAAAAAGAAGGAAAAGTGGATTTATCTTTTCGAGATGTTGATGAGTAGCTTTGCAGTATGTTCTAAAAGGTTCTTTTGTTGATATTGAACATGAGTGAGAATGTGAGAAGGAGAGAGTGGTTGAGTTAGATAGTGTTAAAAAATGTGATATTGAAATAGGGTGAAAGAGGGAGGAGAAGTGGGGTTAAATAGACATTCAAATGGATCCAACAGTCAAATTGACGATTGGAACCAATTCATTCTGGGCCCTTGATTGATTCTGGTTGAAATCCGACCATTACCAACCGATATAGGTTGGTAACGATCAAATTTTGATCGTTTTGCCTAGTATGAAGGATGTATCGCTCAATACACCCCCCCAACTGCTATACTGCTCGATACAGGGCGATATGTCAAACCATGCTATATAGTATATCTGTACTGTCCACGTCAGACACTGAAATAGTTGGACACTTTCAGCACATGTTGGGTATTTAAAATATATTAGACTCTTGTCCATCAAGTCATTGATATTAGTTATTGTATGTATGGTAGACATCATCTATAGGTTTGTAACTTGGACTTTTGACTTCATGATGGTGTCTATATACTATATGGTATATACATGTTTGAAGTATTTGTGTGAACATTTGTTCTGTAGATGTATGGTTAACATGTTTTTTCTTAAGTTGCTTTTATGATGATTGTATAATTGTCGATATCTTACAAAGTATAAAATCAAAAAAACATAGGAGTATATATATTTATTATTTGACATGTTGTGTTCTTTTATACGATTTGTCATGTCAACATTCCCATATTGTGTTGTATCCAAGGTTCTAAATTTCGAATGGTACCGCTCGTATCGAGCGGTATGTATCGGTCCGTCAGTAGACCAGTACACGAACCGCCTGCTACCGGACGGAATGCTTGATCTAGCCCCGTATCGGACGATACATGGTTGTATCGGACGGTAATGATCGAAATTTTGACCGTTACCGCCCGAAACAGGTCGCTCGAAATTTTCAACCGTGACTTCCCGCTACCGGGCGGTATCAGCCTGGCTGCGGCAAGGGAAGAAGAAGCGTCAAGAGAGAAGGAAGAAGAAAGAGATAGCATTCGAAGAAGAGGGAGAATCGGGAGAACCTTGACACGTCCTGATCCGACATCGCCCTCCCTCGACGATCTCGATCTAGGAGGTAACGACCAGGCGACGGCTAGGGCAGTGGAAGAGGTGGTCTCCTCCATCACCTCGTCTGAAATTTTGGGCTTCTTCGTTGTGTTCTTCACCGAAGATCGGAGACGTCTGCGGCCTTTAACGTCTTCACTGCTTTCTTCGCCAAATGCCGCAGATGAGGAGATGAAGGAGTCCACATTCTTCTCCTCGTTTGAGGCAACAAGGAGAAGAGGAGGAGGCGACATCGTTGAGGTACCGTACTGTCACGACCTTAGCTGGTTTTGCCTAAGGCGTGCGGCACCCTCGCGCGTCCGTCCGCAAAGGTCAGCCTCCCCGAAGCCTCCCATTGTCCCTTAGGACCAACAAAAGAGAGAACGGGTTAAAGAGAACGCCTCAATCGGGATCCACAAGCAAACATGTCCAAAATACACTTCATAGACAATGCAAATTACAAACAGACTTTACAAGCTCTGAATAGTTGCACAACAAAGGGTAAAATGGTCCATTACAGACCGAAAAGCTCTATCACGTGTCCACATGACACAACCTTTATTTACAAGCCTAAAGAGGCCACCAACCCAACTAAAATGGGACTTATAAGCCTTCGGCGGCCCCTCTACCTGCTGTACAAGGCATGAACATGCCAAAAGACAACGGACAGACATAAGCATTACATCCAACATCTTGTTTAGAAGTTTGTCCGTTACATTCTCCCCCACTTATCCCTTCGACGTCCTCGTCGAAGCCTTTGTGAACACTGCAACTCTTCGCCTTTGCTGAGTCTTCAATCTTCCGCTCCAGCTGCAATGCGCCTCCTGGCTCCCAGCTGCTCTACGCTGCTGTTTTTGAGTAGTTGACCCTTTAATCCGCCATGCTGCTACAACTCACCAATGACTCTGACTCTGTTGGGGGGGGTTGGCTGAGTTGTGTTGATCCTTGTTGATTCCTGCGGATCCGCCAGATGAAGGAAAAGACCATCTTTACTGCGCCAGTTTCTCAAAAATTTCACATATTGCTTGAACTGGGTGGATGCTTGTTGGAGCTTTAACGAGCATCGCCTCGCAAACTTCTGAAGTTTTGGGTCCTTCCTCCACAAAATCTGCTCATTGACTCTTCTTTTTAGTTAGTTGTCACGTCCAAGTAGGTTCGCATCACTTCCGCTTTCAATTGGCATTTCGTTGGGAAATGAAGCGGACAATCAACTCTCAGTAGCACTGATCACCGCTGGTGAGGATTTGACAACTATTGTCTTCCGTTATCTTCGAAGGGTCTTTGAACTTGTGCAGAGCTCCTCTGCTGGATAGATAAGAGAACTGGGGTACTCGGTTTCGCCCATTCTCTTAAGAGTTGAGAAGGCTGACTTCGCCCGCCTCCTCAAGGTTGTACTTCATGCATCGAGCTGGTTACTGGCCTTCGCCTGCTCTTTGCTCACACTTCTGAAGCACTCGAAGTGTTTGCACTCCTTGCGTTGAGTTAGCTACTGTGATTCACCTTCTCAAAGCCATTGAACTTCTGGAATGCAGGAAGTTTTCACCCCAACTTGGAGTAATTCTCTGATAGATGAGGTCGCCTCTGGGATTGTACCGTCTTCTCCATCAACCCTGCCGCCTACTCCACTGAGTAGAAAAGGTACAGCACCGCGTACTGCCTGCTTCGTTCCTTGGTCGTGCACTCTTGCATGACCCGAAGTCCTTCACTTACGGCTATCTTGATGAGAAACTTGTTGACACCGGTCTTACGAAGTTGCTTGGCCTCTGCCCTTCAGCCTTGTCTCGGTACTTGGAGATTGCCTCTGCATGCTCCACCTCCTCGGCCCCTTTCACGACCAAGCGCTCTCCCTCCATGAGAGCAAGGGATCAATGACTTGCACGGAAGTCCCGCCTCTGCGGTACCATGGCGCTGCCATGCCCATGGCCCTACTATCCGTCGCCTCGCCTCTGTATCCCTTTTCTTCACAATCAGTAGAGATGTCTCCGTGGCACTCCTCTGAGTCCACCTCCATTCTAACTGATGCTTGATTTTGGGTAGCTAAGTCCCTCTGGACTCATCGTCGCTTCCTCGCCCCTTTCGACCCCCTGCTTCAACACCTCTGTGTTCTCCAAGCAGTCCGTTTGGTCGATGGAAAGACAGACTGCAACTCCCATGCATGGCCTCTGCTATCACGTTGTAGAGTTTGCATCGATTCTGTTCTCCTTAGCTTCCTTGGTAGCAACGTTCGCTTACTCGACCTTGTCCTCTGACTTGTCGGGCTCCCTTAAGCGAATATGAGCTCTGGAGAAGTCCAACTCTCCAGCTGCTTCGATCATACCTCTACATGATCAAGTCCCTCCCATGGAACTCACTGGTACTTGCATTCGAACTTTTCCCTTGGTGGAACCCAGCCCCCATATGCTGATGACCAAGGTTTTCATCCGATGCAAAATTCGGTGCACGCCCGGAAGACCCGCCTCTACGGTACCATGGCCTTCACTCCTTGAATCCATAGCCCTTCTTGCCGTCGTGTTGTTCACCAAAGCGGAGCTCCCAGTAGCTCCCGATCATACCTCCATATGATCTCATCCCTCACGGGACAATGTCGTGTGTGTCGCATTGCCACGAACTGTTCCACCACGATCCGCTGCACCATGTCGCCTCCTGGTGACATCTCCATTGCATTCTGATCTTTGTGGAATAAGCTCGAATTGTGAACCCTCCATGTGTGGCCTCTGCCAATACATCGCAGGGTCTCCTCCACCTTCGATTTTGTTCACTCCTTTGGCAATCGACCTTCATCCACCCACTCTTGGGTCACACCTAGATGAAGCACCACTCTAGGACAGTCCGTCGCCTAGTAGCTCCCGAAGTCCACCGACTTCACTGTAGTTTGTGCACCATTGTCTGGATCCTGGGCCTCTGCTCCTACCAGCAAACTCTCCGCTGCGCACTGCTTCCTTCATGGCAACTTGAATGGCAACACTGTGGCATATTCTTCAAGAGTACCCGCCTCTGCGTCCTCTTGCCCCGTGCCAAGGCCCTTCTGAACCCAACTTCGCCTCCGCAAGTTGAGTTGCCTTAGTTCCTCCATCAAATGCTTCTCCGAGTTAAGGTGCATGTGCCCAGAAGCTCCCTTCGTCTTTGGCACCATGCAAGATGAGTCCGCTCCGTCGGAATGAAGGACCCATGGAACAACATGATCCTACCCTTGCCTCTGCAAGAGTTCATGTCTTTGACCTCTGTCTAAGGAAAGCACTGTGCTTCTGCTCCATGTTCCAACTTCACTGCTGGCTCCCTTCATGCGGCTTGGGTACTTCGCCAAGTTACACCCAAGTTGCTCCGCTCCTCGTTCTTGCATTGAGTCGATGGTGGCCCTCGCGCCCACCATTCCACGGGTCAGCCCTCCCTTGAGTCCGATCTCCATATCGACTCTAAGTGTGCCTTCATTTAAGTTGCTTCAGGTCGCTCCCCCACTTGATCTCGCAATGCATCCACCAATGCATTCTCTCGAGCGAGATCAAGCGACAACTCCTCGCCGCTTGCTCGGTCCATCGAGCTTCATGAAGTTGTTGTTTGTGAGGTACTCCTCCTCAACATGTGAAGTCCGTCTCACATGGTTCTCCCTCTGGAGTGCCGAGACTTATCCCTCCTAGATAACTGTCCTGTTGGAGCAACATCTCTCTTCGTTTCGGAGACCACCATCCCCTTGGACTACTCCGATCTGCTGAACAAACTATGCATTGTTCTGCCTCCTGCAGACGCACTTGCTAGATTGCGCCTCCACGTCAATACAACCACCGCTGCACCCCTCAAGGCCTAGCAACATGCTGAACTCGTTGCACACTTCAGCCTCCTCCGGACGTATCCTTCGCATGCCGAAGAGAAAGTTTCAATGCTCCATGGCGTCGAGTCTGGGTCGCCTTGGGATGGCCACGAACATTCCATCGTCCGCATACAAGCCCATGTATGAGTACCGAATTCTTCGAGTTAGCAATTCCCCTCACCTCTGTGAGCTTTGCGCAACTCTTTCGGTCGTTGAGCAACTCATTCCACTTTGCATGGTCTCGTCTTTTGCCAAGCGTCTTGCTTGCCTTGAGCACCATCAAGTAAAGTTGTCAACGTTGAGCCGTAGCTCAAACTCAGCCATCCCAACCTTTGTGCGCTCCGAATTCTTCCAAGCTTGCCTGTTCTCGTGGTGCCTCTTGCGCGAAGAGTTGGCCATTCCACTGAATGCCAATGTTAGATGCCCGCTCCTCTGAGCGACTCTTTTCCCTACATCTCCATGCCCGTTTTCCCTCAAACGGTCGCGCGTTGCTGACTGCCCTCAACACAGCCCCGCTAGGTCCCTCACGTTTGCATGTCAAGTGTTTCTATGAGTGCTTGTCCTGCTCTGATACCATATTGTCACGACCTTAGCTGGTTTTGCCTAAGGCGTGCGGCACCCTCGCGCGTCCGTCCGCAAAGGTCAGCCTCCCCGAAGCCTCCCATTGTCCCTTAGGACCAACAAAAGAGAGAACGGGTTAAAGAGAACGCCTCAATCGGGATCCACAAGCAAACATGTCCGAAATACACTTCATAGACAATGCAAATTACAAACAGACTTTACAAGCTCTGAATAGTTGCACAACAAAGGGTAAAATGGTCCATTACAGACCGAAAAGCTCTATCACGTGTCCACATGACACAACCTTTATTTACAAGCCTAAAGAGGCCACCAACCCAACTAAAATGGGACTTATAAGCCTTCGGCGGCCCCTCTACCTGCTGTACAAGGCATGAACATGCCAAAAGACAACGGACAGACATAAGCATTACATCCAACATCTTGTTTAGAAGTTTGTCCGTTACAGTACGCCCCCTTTTTAGATTTTTTTTATATTATTATTTTTTTATTTTTAATATTTTATATAAAAATTTCAATTCTTGGTTGTATCCATCTCAATACTTTATAGGTTGTAGCTAAGGCTTCTGCAAATACAGTGTTCTTGGAGGACCAACATATGGAACCTTATGGAGCAACCTTATGCAGGGTTAATGTAAGCAGGGAGTTCATTTCTGGAAGAGTTGACACTAAACACTAAGTCATAATGGAGCAATATCACTATGGCACCAATTTGCCCTTTTGATGAGCCCAAAAAAATTCTTTTGACAATTAAAACAAAATTTCAAGAAAGAAATTCAATTTTGTTAATCACATCCATATTCATGTGACACTATTGTAAGATTTTCTTTTCATAGGTTTATTGTAAGAAATTCGTTATCCTGTTAATCCTTTTTCTTTATGAGAGATGTAGCTTTGTCTGCAGAAAATAGTAGTTTGTTTTTCTGGTTATTCCTTTGTTCATACTTAAGAATGGTAGATCATTTTTCAGAAGAATATGAAATCTTTCTTTTAATCAAGCACCATCTTCTGTGAGCTCATAATACTGCTTCTCATCTTAAAGCAAG